>NC_079344.1:14083421-14311266 GCF_029582105.1 Oenanthe melanoleuca
GACTGGGGATGCAGCTTTGATTTCCTGCTCCCTGGTAAAGGTGGTTAATTCAGAGAAATTTGCTGCAATCTGGAAGCACTTTGAATTTCTATAGGCTTCTCCACACTGAATAGCAATCTCATAGTATTGTTCCATTGGCCTCATTCATAGGAGTAGCCCTATGATCTTCAGGAAGCTTATGCACATATATTAAAGATAGCAAAATTTAGTATTTACATCTGGAAGTAATCCTGTCTTGGCTTGGGGCACCTGCATGGATCACTGGGGTGACATAAAACCCTCCTGCCAAGTCTCTTTGCTGTGAACCACGCAAGTGTGCACTCAAATTCATCCTCAGGAACGTGCTGAGAAGCCAGAACAGACCTACTAAATATGACTGGTCAGGCTTAATGCCTTTGTAGCATTACCCAGAACTATCCTAATTATTACCCCAAAATGAAGTAGGTGCTTATCAAAAGCCTGGATACCATGGCACCCTCAGTGATGATGTAATGCTGATACACAGAGTCTTAAAAGTTCACATCCCAGAAGGGTCCTCATACCAAAAGCATCTGAAATCCTGTAAAAATATATTTAACAGTCCCAGTGTCCTAATTCCAAAGCATAGCCTCACTCTCCATGCTTTTGAAATGGATCCTTTGCCAAAGAACTATGGCTGCCCTTCTGTGAGCAATACTTGCTCTTACTCACAACTGCTTCCTTAAGCTCCTCCACAAGATGCTGCTGATGGGATCAGCTCTGCTCCTGGACCTCTCTTCTCGCTGTAGGGAGGATTGGAGATTGATCCAGTGAGCACACAGCCCATTCCAATAGCTACACCCCTTCTATGTCCTCATTGGGCACACAGAAAAATATTATTTCTCTTACAAATTAACTATTTACTACTACAGCCTTTTTGGTGAATAAGCCAATTTCCCTTGAAGCCCGCAGGAATCCAGTGATAACTGTGAATAAAACTCTACAAAACTCTGTATCAACTGGTTTAAAAAGTTTAAAAGAGTATTTGTCCAGAATTTCCTCTTTAAGAATATGAAGATACAATTTTCCAAGAACATGAGGAAATACCCCATAGTTTTTGTACGGACCCAAGTTCTCATGACGGAGACTCTCACACAAGGCATTCATCAGCATTGCATTCTTCATCCATGGAGCTTTTGTTCCTCAGCAGGTACCCCTTGAGTGTTCAGGGAAAAGGGGGTCAAATGGACCCAAAAGCACAGACAAACCTGGCAATTCAAGGTCATGGAGAAAAGCTTCAGGGCTCTTACAGACACCATCACCCAGCCCAGCATGGTTGTCTAGCACTAGAAAGACAGCTTATCTTTTAGAAACATGTCTCACTAAGTTTTTCATGGTTATCATAACTTCATTCACCTGAAATACCCTCCTAAGATATCCACAAAAGCTCTGCCAGCAACACTTTTAACTCTAGAAGTGCAGGACATTCTCACTAAATGGAGAATGGTGTTTACAGGTATGTACTCTGCATTTGCTGACAGATCACACTGAGTTATCATGATGTGTTAGTGCTGCAGCACCACATGGGACCTTCAGAATCCCAGATTCCCTCATTTGTTTATTCCATTGATGGTCCCACCTAATAAGCCTTGATCCAACCCTGTTGCTGTGTCTCCTCCAGAAAGTCCTGTCTGCAGCTTGGCAGCAGAATAACCTATCAGGGCACTCCACCATCAAGGTCAAAGTCCCCAGTTAATAGGGCACAAATGTAAGTTGAGTGACAACATTCATAGTAATTAAACTGTTAGTGCAAGAACAGGTCACATTTCCAACTGCTTCTGGGAATTATGTTTGCTATCAGGAGAGAAGGATCAGATCTCCCAGTGCAGTTTTTCATCTGCCACTGACCATGTGGTCTTTGGAAATCTGTCATTTAATCTGTCTGTCTCCCTCTCTGCTTTAGTTTCATCATCTGTGAAACTAAGACATTGCTATTTAGTGCCTTCATATCTGTTTTGGAACTTTCTTACATCCCTGAAGTTTTAAGAAGGTTATCTGCAGGATGAAAAAAAAAAAAAACCCAACAGCCTAAAACAACCAAAAACCCAAACCAAACACATAAACGAAACCCCACTAACCAGCCACACAAAAACACCTTGGTTTGCAATGTACTTGCAGTCTGGCTGGGGCAACTGAAACCACCTGCTTTCCTTTCTGCACCAACACAAGCAGTTCACAAAATTAACACACACTACCACCTTCCCAGCAACCCAAATCAGTGAGAACTCAGGCAAAATCAGTGATGTTTCCCAGAGTTTTCCAGAAGTTCAAGCTATTTACAACACAGTGCTTCCAGCACCAACCTGAGCACAGTGCTGTGCAAATCACTTCTCTTTTGGCCAGAACACCAGTGGACCAGGACTATGACCACAGCTCACAACAGCTCAAGGTCAGCAGCTGGTAGTGCTCCTTTCTAGAAGAACTTCCCAAAACGTGGCTCTTTCTTTTCCTACAAAACAGTCCTCCAAAACTTTTCTCCTCCTTTGAAATTTCCTTCCCTGTTTCAGCTACAAAAGACAGGCAGTTGTTTACTGAATTCACTCCCCAGTGTGAGCTCTAGTTTCCAGGTGCAATTACTCTCCTCTAACCATCTTCAGTCTCCCACCTTAAATGCAAAATTGGTTCTGGTTAAGGCTGAGACAAAGAACAACCTTTCTTTTTTCCTCCATGTTTACACAACATCTGGTCTAATGGGGTAAGCCTATGGCTGGGATTGTTAGACAACACAGTAATACACATTATTGACAACACACTGAAATTGCTTAGGACATAGAGAATCATCTTCCTTTGACACAAATTCTCAGCCATTTGCTATTGGCCAGCTTCAGTTTGGTCCTGCACAAAAGTATTTCTCTGTGTTTCTGCCATGGCAGCTGGTGACAACAGAATGTCTCGACCCAGAGAGCATGAGAGGAGAACAGCATTACAGCTGGCTTTGGGTCTCCACACTCTGCACCCAAGTAGTAGTCGAGTCCTCTAAGCCTTGTCATTTAAAAGAAAGAATTTCATTAAATGTAAAAATTTAAAATGCTTTGGAAAAGAAAATGCTAATTGTGAACCAGCTGGGGTTTTCTTGTGTGGAGGCTCAGGCACAGTACAGCATTCTTCAGTGAGATGATGCAATGGGCTCTCAAAGGCTGTCAGCGCCCACAGGAAAAAAGGCTGGCACTGTTCTCCAAATGTGTTTACTTCCCTGCAGGCATTGTTTCCTTGCTTGTGTCAAATAGTTTATTGAGCACAGCTAATCAATGCTTCCGCTGACAAGAAAACTGGAACAGTTTATATAGGAAGCAAGTGGTAAGGGGCAAATTTCCCAGAACTGTGGGCCTCATCCACGTGGGAACTCTGAGAAACAAAAACCTGAGAAGACAGTGACATTGAATACAGTTACAGGTCTCCTGGGCTAATCAAACACCTCCACTTTTGCCTGTGCCCCCTTAAAAACTTAACCTGTACCATCCTTTGGTAGTGGTTTACTCAAATGGGATTTTCAACCACCATTCTACTTTTCTGGAACAAAGCTTTCTACCTCAGATGAATTCCTTCTGTATCTTGCCACTGCAGCTGCTTACCTTCTGCTGAGGCCTATGCTCTGTTTGTTCACCCTGTTCCACTGACAAAATCATTTCAAGTCAGTTCCATGTGACATTTATTCTCCAAACCACCTTCCAAACACCTGACCTACTGGCTGCTTTGAAGGGTGCCTTTACTCCATTCACTCAATACTGGGCATAATATTTCTTTGGGAAAATAGGTCCTGTGTAGAAATCCAACTGTACAATTGACAGAGAACTAACATCTCAGGGACATTTCCTTCTACTAGAGAAACATTCTAGACCAAAACAATAAATTAAACTCATTCTAAATGTGACTTCCTCATGTTAACAGTGACCTTCAGCACAGCTTACCTGAACCTGGTCAAGCCAGCAGATCTTGTGCACCTGGAGTGAAAAAGTCATGCTTAAGGTGAATTCTTGGTTTTGTCCCTTGGCAGTGCAGTTTTTCTACCAGATCTTTCACAGAAACAGCTCTTATCTACAGCAAAGCCTTTTCAGATGCTTTCAAGAGTGGAGCTTTTCTGAGAGATGCTGTCTCATGGCTCCCCAGGGACCACTCCCAAAGCAATAACCCCTCCCACCCTCTGGAGGCTGAATATCTCATTGGAAAACACAACAATGGTTCCACATGCACAGACGTGACATTAGGAAACTGCTTAGCACATTTTCGTCTCTTCCAGTTAAAACAGAGGGAGCAACCATAAAACAAATCTCATTGCAGACCAATGTTCAGGAACTATGGGCTAAGGTGTTGTTCTTTCAGGTGTTTTCTCAGTTGAATCAGCCCAGTTGCTTTATCACAGTCAGAAATCCAGTGCTCCTTCAAGTCCTCAGTGGCTTTTTTGTAAACATAGGAGCTGTCCAAGAGAGGCCTTGGTGAAAACATCGACCTCCGGATCATGCAGCTGCCAGTGGTTTACCAAAAAGCAAAGAAGCAAGTCTGCAAGATATGGACAACTCTTCAGCCACTGGTGGGTAATGAAGTTACACAATTTCCTCCCCTCCCCTGAATACAATGAAAAAAATCTCCAAGAGAGTATTGCAAAACATCAAACAACTCCGGAAAGTGACTATTGAAACTGTGATCAAGGTTCCAAGCTGAAATTCGGAGCACACACTAATTAGTATGCTGGTTTAACCCTGTGCCAGTTAAACACATAACTGATGCTGAACAAAGGAAAGGAAAATATCTACCATAAACTGCAAAAAAGATACTGCAGCTCTGCAGTCCTGACTAGACACAACAAAAACTACAGCCTAATCTGGTTCTCATTTGTAATCCCTTATCACAGTTTTCTTTAGACATGAGGAAAACTTCCCCCCACCTTGAAGCCAGTAATTCACATAATGCTTGGCACTTTTGCATCACATGTTTTTAAAAAACAGGTCTCATTTTTAATTTCCTGTTATTCACTCTGGTGGGAAAAACCAGCTTACAGTTCACGTTGGGCTGGCTTCATCTGCCACAGCGCTCATCATCCTGGAGCAGTGTGGGAAGAACAAAGGCTACCAGGAGAGGGATGCTTGTGGCTTTCACCCAGAAGGTGCCTGCTGTGTGCTAGATGGCCCAGAAAAGATTGAATCTACAATTAATATGAAGACTCTCTGGAAAAACATCTCAGTGGAAGGGATTGATATCATCCTTTCCAGAGATGCGGGAAGGTAAACATCACCTATCAGGGAAACAACTCAGTTCATTTAACCCTGGAGGATCTTTGCCATGACCTCTCCTCCAACCAAAATCACTCCAAAGCAAAGTCTTCAGAGGGGCACAAGTATGAAATTGGGATGAATTTCAATTTTATGTAAAGAAGCCTTCATGAAAAACTACAGCCAGTAGATATTTTTCCATAGATTTTTAAATTCTGAAAGAAACAAGTTCCAACATAGCACACCCTGTGATGAGCAACTCCAGTAAACCTCAGCTATTAATAGAGTCTGAAAGCAATACCGACTAGTAGCAGATTTTAATCTATTTTTTTTCAACTGGGAGGGATAAAAAAATGTAAATAGATACAGTGCAGAACAACAATCACAGGTACTGTTAGAACCAGGCCTGTGATCTCATCCTGTGTTCCAGTAGCACTGAAGCAATTTTCTACTATGCCAGTCTTCACTGGAAAGGAAAACAAAACAGTAACTTTTATTTTATGTTAAATAAAAATCAGCTAATACTGGCCCTTGAATTCAAGATTTACACCTGAATTTTAAAAGGTGGAATGATAAGAAAAATCCCTTCAGACAGAGAGATTTTATGACTTAGACAAAAACTGTGTTACATGCTTGTAATTTTCAGCAGGGTGTGTTACCTTTCCCACCCCACAAGAATGCCTGTCTTGTGATTTTATTTTTTTTTTTATTTAAAGTTCTTTGTGGGTGGATGTCTGAGAAACCAAACCATCAGATAAGCAACATTTGTTTCTCAAACTTGGTTTATTTCAGCATTTCCTTTATTCACTAAGTAAATATGTTCTTAATAATTCCATAAACCAGATCTGGTTTGGCTGCTTAGAATATTTAAATTTAATCAAGGTTTACTGAGCCTTAATTCAGGTTTCTGGTTTTGTTTTGCTCTTAATATTGCAGGTACATCTGTGATTACACCTACTACTCTTCTCTGTATTACGGCAATGGAAGAGCTGCTTTCATCCACGTCCCTCCATTATCTGAGTCGGTAACAGCAGAATTTCTAGGAAAAGCATTACAGACCATTATCTTAGCAATGTTAGAACAGTGTGGGGAACAAAGAGAGATGGATCACACAGAGAAAAATTGATGATTTCTTAGAATGCAATTCCTTACCTCTTAAATGAAGCAGATCTAAAGATTATTTAAAACCCACACACAAAGGATTTTATAGCCCATGTTATTTCAATGAAATTTCCTCAGAAAACCCAACCAACCAACCAACTCTTAGAAAAGGCTTGAGGGGAAAAAACCAAATGATTGGTGGTTCATATTACCAAAAATAAAGTTGTTCAGATTTCAGAAAGTGTGAAACTGGATTGAAGCATTTTAGTTGTTTAATCCGGGTTGGTTACAAAGACTTGCTGACCCCAGATGGATGCTCACAGCTGTAAGAACTCAGCACAGGATGGATGTAACAGAAATCTCCCTCAGCCCCTGTCTGAGTCCAGAGTTCAGCCCACAAAAAACGTGGTATGGGAGAAACCAGAACACACTTCGGACTTCTGGTTTGTGAAGTTTTACAGTTCTGTCTTACTGACCTGCTGTAGATGCTGCTTTCCACATCAGCAACAGGCTCTGACCCAGAGTGACTTTGGAGTACAGAGAAAACTGGAAACCAGCAGGATCTGTAATGTTCTTGTTGAGTTTCAACCCAAAACCGCCACTATCCCCAAATTCTCAGTGCCTGTCCCAAGGGAAAACCCCATAGTCCTTCCACAGAGTACAGCCCAAAGGTAAATCCATCAGCAAATCTGTCCCAAGAGAGGCAATCCTGAAGCCCTGTGCTGTGGGGAGGGTTAGGGCACATGAGGTTACCTACAAAACAGGCACCAAAGGGGACACGGGACCAGACTCCTCCACATCTCAGACAGCTCTGTACACAAGTGCTGGGTACCACAGAGGGTCACAGCACTGCCCCTCAGCACACAGGGAATGTCCACGCTCTTCTCTGAAATCCTGCTGCCAGCACACAAGGACAAGATGAAATCACTCAGTGGAACAGCACAGCAGCAGCTTTATCTGGGCACCTGGGATTTCTTGAGGGAAACAAAAGCCTGTTCCTCATGCACCATCAGTAAAAAGGACAAGAGGCAAACATAACAGCACAGATAGCTGCTGGGGCTTTGGGCCACCACTGAGCCTTGTTTTAGTCAACACTTTGATGCCAACAGTCTGAGAACTGGAAACTCCAAGATAATGCTTGTTTTCTTGCCACTGCCTTTTCCAGTGTTACAGAGAGCTGAAAACCAGGTGCTGGCTGGCTGAATGCCTCACATGGGGATTGCTCTGCAGGTAAAAAATAACTAACAATGCTCACCTTATTCACAGGAAGCTCCTTGTGCAAAACTGCTCAAATCTCAGCCATGAAGGATCCAAAAGCTCAGTGTCTCTGGATGAAAATGCTTTTGATTTCAACCAAACAATGGCAGTACTGACTCCTATTAAGAGTAGCTCAATTAGACACAGCCAGAAAGGGCAGAGGAAAACCAGAGCAGCTTTACTCTGAGTTTTCTAACCTGTACTTGCCTTACATAAGGAGCAACAAAATCAGAAACAAGCAAATGCATACAGAATTCTTTTATTTAACTTAAATCATGTAGTACTGAAACTACTAGAAAAAAGCAGAGTAAGAGAAACTAAAGGAGCCTTAGCTTCAGCCATTCAAAATAGACAAAGTTTCTTCTTTTCATAATGTAAAGAATCCCGAGTATATCGCAATAACAGGAATAAATTCTTACAACAGAATATACAAAAACATTTTGAAATTTTTTTTATCTACTGATTCATTTTAATATAAACACAGGAATTTCTTTAGGAATAATTTATACACAGCAAGTCTTTTTATGTAATAAATTGGCCACTTTGTTTAATTTTCTCTTAAAAAAATCTAAACAAGAAAAATTGGAAAATGTCTTTGCAACTGCATCCATTCCTTAGCACTTTCTAGATTTTTGTCCCAGAGGTAGACAAACTCTGGCCAATCCTTTCATCTCAAACCTCACTGGTTCAGAAAACAGAAGAAGAGAAAGGTGTCCCTGTCCACAGCAGAGAGGTTGGATCTTCAAGATTTTTAAATAACAATAAATAGGGATCCTGCCTTGCTCATTTCAACAAAGCTTCCAATGGTGCTCAACAGCTTTAGAGGCTGCACACAAGCATTTAAAGTGATAAGAAATTTGCAAAGAGTTCTTCAATAGCAACTACCAAAACCACCTTCCCTCTTTCCCTGACGCAGTTGCATCCTTCCAAGCACGAGGCCCCCAGAGCCGGGGGAGGAGCAAACCCCGCTCTGTTTCCAACCAGTGAGGTTCCTGCCATCCATCAAGGTAACTGCCCTGGACAGCAAAGTGAAATGACCAGGTAAGATGATCCCACCCCAACCAGAGGGCTCTGGAAGACCGGATACTGAAGATACAGAACATTTTCCCATCTCCTTTACTCACTCACTGTATACTGGGTCACAAAGCTTGGGCGGGACGGGGGAGAGGGACAAACCATGAATTGGACAAGTCAGCGATTCCTTTTTGGCATATTGTAAAGCTAACTAGTAACTGGTACCATGGAAAAACTGATCACAGACAGACACACCCACACACAGACACAGAAAAGTGCCCTTAAATTATATTTTAGGCATTTATAAACTACAAACATTTTATAAAATTATTCTATGTACTTACAAAACTCAATGAAACATTTAATTAGTTCTTGTAAACCAGATCTTCGTCAACTGACTACCCGTAATCTACTGGACTTAAAGCCCTATTGAAAATGCTAATTAATGGTTACTAATCAACAGAACACATACCCAAAAAAATATATATGAGCACACACGCATATGCACACACACAAACTAGTGAAGTCCTAAGGTACTTGCAGAACCGACTGTAGGTGAGAACGATCCGTACAGGCCAATGACCAACCACTGTCACACTCCTGGCAAGGAATTTACTGCTGCAGCTTCAACGTCCAGAGGTTCAGCTGCAAGTACCAGCAGTCACAATTGTGACACCTCAGCGCTGATGCTGTCCCACCTGTCCCACTGATTAAGCTCAGGGTACTGCCTCAAACTTCTGCCAAGCCCTGTGTCTCTGTACATCCCCACTGCTGCGTCCTTTGTTTTCACGTGTCTCCCCACAAACACTGTGCTGACTGACCCGGCTGCTCCATGTCAGAGGCTGCTCCACCTCTAAGCAACTAGTTCTGAACCAAGGTGTCCTTCAAAGCCCTCCTGTCTACTTGAGTTCTGTATCTTCAGCACCCCTGGCCACTCATGTTGTTTCTACACATCATTCTTCAATCCTTGTCTGCACATCTACTCATGGGTTAAGTTGCAATATGTGGCTTTATCACTGGTTAGTAAGGAGTGGATCCCTTGCACCCTCCTCCACTGTTGTTCAGCCCAGTGATTGAATACACAATTAACAAACAAAATAAGAATAACAGGAAACAAGTGTTACTCGTACTAATGGAATGAAAAGGGTTTAAATATAGATATATATCTATATTATAGATATACATATGCAGATATATATATGTATATATAGATATATATGTATGGAGTTACACCAACAATAGGAGTGTTGTTCACTTAGACTCTGATTGTACCCAACACCCCTCAGCAGTTCCCAGAGGGCCTGGCAGCAGCTCCCTCTGGTCACCAGTCATCCTGGGCAAACTGGGCTTTCTTTCCTTGGTTTTAAGAGACCAAGAGCAGCATCAGTGCAGCCACACCTGGAACCACACAGCACTTGGCACCAGCTGGGAGGAGCAGGGGCATCACTCAGGGTGGCTCCACACCTTGCACCGTGCTCTGGTTTATCATCCCCCCCCGCAGCACCTGATGGAGTGGCACGCTGTGTTTGCACAGCAGTCGTGTTCCTGCCACCAAACCCCTCCTCTGCCACAGGCACTCTGCAATGCCAGCCAGGACAGAGCCACAGCCCAGCCCTGCAGCCCCAGCCCCTGCTCCCCTCGGCGACGCCAGCTCCTCATCCCACTGCATCCAAACATCTCAGTGCCAGTCGTCAAAATGCTGGTTTTCAGGGCTGGGTGGGCTTTTGTGTTTAATTTATAAACAAACTGGATTACTTTAACTTTATTCAAACATAGCTGAAGTTCTAAATAAATTTTCCATACCAGACAAGCCAGTGGTCTCAGGGAAGAACAACATTACAAACCATATTATGACTCTATCAAGCCAACATTAATTCTCAGTTGTTCACATGCACAAACAACTCGATTTACTGTCCAAGGGAAGTCTGCATGAAAAACCCATGTGAATAAAGCTATTCAAAATGCACAAAACACAACAAAAAAAGCTATGGAAACAAACAGAACAAAACAGGAATTAAGCTTGAATTGCAAACACAGAATGCAATGGTATCATGAAGGTGGTTTGGTCCAGGAGAGCTGACTGCCATCACACACACGGACGTGAGGCCTCGTGGCTGTCTTCTACTGAAGTGCTTTTTGAAATGCTTCTCATGATGCTACGTCATTAGTGTTTCTTCCTAATGCATTGTAAAACCACCTACATACAATTCTACAAACCAGTAACTTGGACAGTTTTAACGAAACCCTCCTAGCCAGCTGAAAGATCTGAGGATCTCCAGTTGTGATAATCAATATGTGCAAGGGAGAGGAACAGCCACTGCACCCAAAGGTCACTAGAACATCATCAAACATGGAAAACCAAACCAATCTAGTGAAAGTTTCCAATTTTGCTGGCTTCTCAGGACTAGGGAGAAATGCTCCCTCCAAAGACAAACTGCAGTAGTTAACCACAGCACTGTGTATCCAAGAGGCTGGGTACAACTCCAAGTAGCCAAGCACCACATTACTCAGATACCACAACCAACACCTGCACGAACAGCTGCCAGAGCTGGAAAAGAGGAAACATTATACAGCAAGTTGATGGCAAGCTCATGTTAGTCCTGTGTGCTTGTAAACCAGTTACACGCTGTCAGAGGGCAGTTAAAATTTGATGGCTGGTCCATCAGAATCCACAGTTATAATGCATATAAACAGGGGAAGAAAAGGGAACTGACTTTTTACTGGCACATTAAAAGAAATCAATTCAATGTAAGCTTGGAAAAAAATAATTAAAAAAAAAAAAATCAGTGCTCTCATCAAACAGAAGCAGCAAAGACCAAAGCTGCATATTCGATGTAGAATTATCATCAGGCAGCCTATGACAGGTTTTGGTCAGGAAAGCAATGCCATTCCATATCAGCCAATTTATTTTGGGTTTTGATTCAGCCAAATATCTTTTTGATGCTTGTGACATCTGAGCAAGAACTGGCAGGAATGACTTAGTCCATTCTACAGGACAAACAAAAAGACCATTCCCTTTAGTATTTCTTCTGGACCTTCAAACACTGTAAACATTTGATTTCTGTAACAGATTTCAAGAAATACTCCTAATTTGAAGTTCCCATATCAGGTCAGCTGCATTTCCACTCTTCCAAACATGCAGTGTTTAGCTGCTGACTCAAGGGCTGCTGTGACAGCACATTAAAAAGCCTCTGTGTTTCCTTAAAGAACCCTAAGTCAGACAATTCTTGGATTTCTTCTCACAACAACAGATTTTAAAAAAATTGGAGAAACGCCTTGGAATTGAGGGAAATATTCTGAGTTGACTCTCTGTGACAGGCAGTGACTGTTCCCCTCCAGAACCTAGAGCATGTGGTATATGGAGTGAGAGGTTACCAGTATCAACGGCATTTATTGGCTGCTGAGAAATGTGAGATGTATTTTTTTTATATACACACATATAAAAAAATAAGAGTGAGGTAGATAAATGTTTGAAAAAAAAAAATCAAAAACTGTCCCCCTGTCATACTCTAAAACCCTTATCTCAGTATTTAAATTCATTATGGGGCATCTCTACAGTGATTTAAACTGATATCACAAAAATAAATAAAAAATCCTACATAGAATACCTTCTTAATTAACTTTTTTGTCTTTTTCATTTTCAAAAGGGAAAAATAACTATGGGACAGAGGCAAGAGAAGATAATGGGACCTAAACTACACAAGCAAAAAGCACTACAAACTTTTAAAAATCTCCAGTCAAAACTAGCAATCAGTATATTTTAACTCATTGTTCTTACTCGAAAGATTTGAACATTTCCATCCCAGAACCACCTCTTCCTGCCATCGTTTGGTTGGATCAGTGCTAAACAAAGGCCTAGACTGGAACTAAGGTAAGATGAGCAACTGGTACCACTCCTTGGGTGTCGACTTCCTGACAGCCCCTCCTTCCCCTCTCACCAAGGCTTCTGCAACTGAACAAACAAGCTCACTCGTCTTCTTTTGTTCTGAGGTTTGGTCTGTGATTTAAGCCACAAGCTTGGACTTGTACAGGTTTCCATAGCTGCCAACACTTCACTGTTTGCCAGCCAAGCTGCCAGCCCTGAGCTTCCCTTTGCTTGGGGGTGGTTTTCTTCACCAGGGCTGGGAAGTGCAGCCCAGGTGCCCCCACAAAGGCTTCCCTCCAGCAGGGCTTCCCCATCAGGAAGGTGAAGAGCTGGGGCTGGCTGGAGCCACCCTAGGAATGCCTGGCATCGCCAGCTGCACCTGGCACTTGTTCACAGGGTAGAAGGGTTAAAAGAATCTATTTAAGGATCAGTGACCCAAAAGCCTGGTGTCTGCTGTTGTACCCAACTAATAATTTAAAAAGAATACATGTGTGTGTGTGTGTCTGTGTGGGGATGGGCGGGTGGATGTGTGCCACGACCAGAACAAGCGGGGAGGGCAGGAGGGGCAGGACCCTTGTACAACAATGAATATAAACACTGAACAAGAATGTACTAAATAGTTAATTAACCTTTTGTTTCTGACCTGAGTTTGTATCACGCCTTGCACTGTAAGAGACTCACGTGCTGTCTGGGCAGAGGTGAGTGGGAAGGAAGGAAAACTGGGGCTTAAAAACACCACACCACAGCACTGCCAGAGTGTTCCCATGCGGGGTGTCCCTTCTTTCTCCTTGTCCCCCTCCAAAGCCCTGTAGCCCACACAGCCAAGATGTTGTAAAATAACTAATGGGAAGGAAAAAAATTAAAAAAAAAAAATAAAAAAAAAGAGGAGGAAATGTATTTATAAAAAGGCATTAAACAGTTCATGGCAAATCATATGAAAGGTATCAGTTACTGGGAAGGAGGAAGAAAAAGTTACACACTATAGTACAAAGCATAAGAAAATTTGTTGAAGTGGAAGGGAAGGGAAGGAGGGCAGACCTGAAGGTTTTCATAGATTAAATCCACAAAGATAAAGAACAAAAAAAATAGCAGCTTTTTTCTGTACAGACATATAGATGAGTATCTGAACCGTAAGAAAGTTATAAAAGTGACACAAAAGACAATGTGTATGCAAATGATCCATGGTCTAACATAGAACTGCAAGACCCTTCGAGAAGTCTTAATAATAAAGAGAAAAGGTCAACAAAGCATCATATACTTGAATCCGGTTACTGCTTTTTTTTGTCTTCTCCAATTTATGTTTCTAGGTGTTTTTTCCTGGCAAGCCTGTGAAGGAAGGCAGGCTGCAACGATGGAGATCTCGGCCGCTTATTTTCAGGTTTTTCGTAACTCATTTTTGGCAGGCGGTTGACTTTTTTTGTACGAAATGCACGTGTTTGTTTAGCTCACCACTGCCAGTTTTGTCCAGAATTCACTGGGGTGGGGACAGGGGTGGAGGGAGGGCTGGTTCTTTACCCCATCCCTTTTATCTTCTCCATCACAAGAAAAAAAAAAAATAAATCACATTTTGTCCAGTTTTAAAAAACGATCTAGACAATTTGACTTTTTAATTATTTTTTTTAAATACCAGTGCATGACTGAGTAGAACATATTGGTCAGGATCTGTTTTGAACAGAGCAGTTGATTACTGTGCTCCTTCCATGACTACAAAAAAAAAAAAACAAAACAACAAAACAAAACAAAAAAACAAACGAAAACAAAAAACAAAGAGTTCATTTTTTTGGCAAAATTTGGCAGCGTTGAAAATGGTAACAGCCTTGGACGAATGATGGCCCTTTTTTATTCTTTTACATGTTCCTAAAAAGATTAAAGAGCAACATTAAAAATCCAGTCTTTTTTAGTTTAGGGTTTTTTTGTGTGTGGTTTTTTTTTTTTTTTTTTTTTTTTTTTTGTTTGTGTTTTTTTGTTTGTTTGTGGTTTTTTTTTATAAAGACCTACAGTGTTAGGCAGGTGCTTGCAGGGGTACCGAGAACCACCTGGCCTGCAGTATCTTTGATCTGATAAAAGTGCTGTACGGTTGAACTTGCACGCAGATATGTTTCCCATTATGAAGCAAAAAGAGACAGAAAGAAAGAGAAAGAAGAGAGGAGAGAGGAGAGAGAGACATCAGATCTCAAGTTTTCTGTTGCTATTAAGTGTTAACATTAAGAGTTTTAAAAGGCCAACTGTGTGCCCCATGACTGGAGTCCTTGACTGAAACAAACATCTGCTTGCATATTGAAAAAAAAAAAGAAAAAGACGGTAACTTGTTTACTGAAAAAAGGGTTCTCCCAAGTGCAGCTATGGCAGTTCTGAAGATCCACTGAGGTACAGTAGGCTTTTGAATCTATTGTGATTTTCTTTCCGTCTTCCCCCGATGCCTGTTTGTGTGTCGCTGCGGGGCGCCGGCCCCGGATCAGCAGGCCGAGGACTGGGGCAGCGGCAGCGCCCGCTCGTTCTTGCGGCCGCCGTTCATGTGCGCGTACGGCTGCCGCTCCTCGAAGCTGGCCCGCAGCACCACCACGCCCGGGCCGTTCTCGCCCTTGTGTCCTGAGTGCTTCTCACTGGGTTGCAGGGTGGAGGAGGGGTCTAAAGGAATGCTCTCCATGTTTTCAGTCTCCAGGTCAAGCTCCTCTGTGTCTGGGGGCTTGTTCTCCTCACTGTAGAAGAAGGAGACCTCTTTGAAGGCTGGGTCCAGCTCGTCTTTGATGCTACCGATGATTTCCAGGAAGGAGGGTCTCATCTTCGGGTTGTACTGCCAGCACATGCGCATCAGCTCGAACCTGGGCAGGGAACACACGGGAGACACGTTTACTGAGGTGTTTCAGAGCCATGACTGGGTCAGACCACACATTTTAGAGAATCCTTCCATTCCAAGGCAAGCCCAAGTGACAGAACTTTCACAGACTGAGATCCCCAGGGCTGTGGGTTCAGCCATTTACTCAAGAGTTGAACTTGATGATCCTGCTGGGTCCCCTCCAACTCACAATATGCTGTGAATCTGTGCCACACTTCCATCTTCCTCCCCATCACCCATTTACTCCCATACCTCACCTTTTCTGCTCCCTCCCACACCTCATGTCAGAAGGGTACCTGACATTCAGAACCATTTCATACTTTTATTCTGACTTGGTATTTCTCTTTTTCCTCTAAATTACTTTGTGCTTACTCAGCCATAAGCTACATGATTGCACCTCTTGGAGTATCTTTTTCAAACAATTCATCCCACCCCATCAATACCGACTTGGAAAAAAATTTGAATAGAAAATACACGCAAGGTAAAGCACTGCCTTTTTCCCCTGAAAGAAGAAAATTATATTAAAATTAATTGTAATCCCCAGTGGACCTTTGCCAATCTCAAAGACATTCTCTAATCTTTTTATTTTAAAATTAGGTTGTTTTCATTTACGGCCAGGGATGCATTAATATTTCACAGAGTGTGAGATCATCTGTTTAAGCACATCCATGATTAGATCTGTACAATGTCCCATGCTGGCAAAACAAAACCACAAAATGAAACAGTAATACACACATAATGAAAACAGCATTTTCATGACACAGCAAAATTGGATATTCCCAGGAGATCGCCCTGAGCTTTAAACGTAACACAAGAAAGGATTTCACCGTCTGTGAAGGTGGAATAGGGATGTCTTCTGCTAACACAGCGCAGTAATAGGACAAATTTAAATGAGAAAAGGAAGATTAGCATTAATTCTTCAAGCCAATCCTCTGTGTACACATTGCTCAGAGGAACATGCTGTGTGGAGGAAATCACTGCTGGCCAAAACTACTACTCTGTGCTAGAGTAAGAATGTAACTAAAAATAAAATAAGGCCAAGAGAGATCTCTCAGTTAAGGTAATGCACAGTCTCTGACTCACCTGCCAGCACTGGCACCTGCAGCCCCAGTTAGATCCCCTTGGCTTGCTGGGGGTTATTTCCCACCTCTGCCTTCCCTTAAGTCAGGTCACCTGAAGTTTCAACTTAAATTCTAGAGAACACCACTGTATTCCCAACTTCCACAGATCTTCTGAGTGCAAACAAACAGTTCTATTTCATCTTTTCATTACCTCTCACTGCCTTGTGCCCTCAGTTTACCAGATCTCGGCATCAGTGTGGAAAGATTTTATTTTTTAATTAAACAGACAAAATCAAAACAAACAAACAAATTCACTCTTTTTGTATCGGACCTAAGTTCATTCTAGACTAATGTGCCTGCTCTGGAATAACCTTTCCACAGAAAGGTCATTCAGACTGACACTGAGCTGGAGAACCCTGGGCTCTGCAGCCCATGGTGGGTCTGGAGAGAGCTCGGGAGCCCTGGCCCGAAACAAACCCCAGCAAAAAAAGCCCCTGCCCAGAAACTCGGGAAATTGGGAAATACTGCTGCACCTCCAGTGTGTTCTCAGCTGATGGGAACCAGCAGACAGGGCAAGTGCTTGGCTGTGTTTGGGCTGCAAACACTGCTGAGTGCTTCAACCAAACCCAAAGCAATCTTCACTGAAGTGCATCTGAAGTGCCCAACATCCCTGCCAGAGCTCCACTGGCAGCACTCCGCCAGAACAAACGTCAGCCACCTGAGAATGGCCTTGTGACACCCAACAAGAGCTGGCAAAACCAGTCTGTGCTGGGAGAACTCCCCGGGTACTCAATGCTGCATTGTAACCGCACGTAGACACGTAAACACTGCCCAGCTCCTGCTTGTTTCTGAGTCTGTGAAAAGCCTTTCAGAGCAAAAGCAAAGCCAGACTATAAAACTGCACCGTACCCTCACCCACAAGCGGGGAGGAAAGCTTGAGACATAAATATATAAAATCCATTTCTGTTACTTCATTGCTGTTTCCCTTCCAGCTGACTGCTGTGTCCCTGAATAGAAGCTTGGCTGGAGCCAGGAACTCTGGATATTCGCTGGCGCCGCGCCCCGAGGCCTAAGGGCAATGCTAAGGAGATACCACAAGCAGCGGAGTAATGCATGTGACATCAGCACAAACAAGGACATGTGATGTTTCTTTTAAGCCATTCCAGATTTAAAAACCCTACAGAGTTCCCATAAAAGGATTTTTTTTCCTTTTTAACTCTGTGTGTTCGCAGGCCTTGTTTACATTATCTTAAACAAAATAAAAACCTTTCCAATAGACAATGGAGGAATTTACAGGCTGTTAATACAACCTGAGCAGATTTATAAAGTACGTTCCTGACTGGTGGCAAGTGAGCTCCAGGGAGCTGGAGGCACCACCAGGGTTAGGGGAATGGCCAGCATCCCTCTGTGCATCTTTTGCTCAAGGAACTGAGCTGAAACTGAGTTCTGTTTTGCACCAAGACAATAAAAACAAAACAAGCAGAAAATGGAAAGTTCCTATAGAAGCTGCATTCCATCTGTGCTTTGCAATACACTTGATTTGGTGGGGAAAAGCAAAAGGACCTCTCCTCCCCTGCTGGTGCTGTGTGCTGCCAGTGCCTCTGCAGAGCAGACCCCGGGTTCTAAGCAGGAACAAAGGGAAATCAGCACTGCGTAAATAGTCTACAATGCATGTGGGGGAAGCAATCCTGCTTCAAAAACAGAGTGGAATTCCAGCCTCCACAACTTTTAAAAGCCCCATGGGAACACACTGTCTGAGAGCTTCAGCTGTACCAAAGCTCGGTGCCACGCAGCCGTCACCTGATGAGCAGTGCCATAACAATGGGAGGACATAAAAACATCACTGAGTGCACAGGAAGAGGAGAAAAACAGCAAAGCTTCTCCTGGCACCGTTGTACTGAACCATCTGTCTTATTGCATGGCTCTGTCTGCACAGCCACACGAGCTATGCCAAGAGGGTGTAGCATAAACACAACTGAGGCTTGTTTCACCCTGTACAAGAGTAAAGAGCCCCCAGAAATACCCTCCCCTTTGCTTTGCCCTTTTCACAGGATTCACCACCTCCCAGCCACAGGACAACCCCCTGTAAAACCCCCCTTTGCCCAAGCATCCTTTGCCCTGCACAGCCACACTGCAGAACCAGCTCCACCTAAAAGACCCACTGCTGCCAGGCTCAGGGGAGCACAGGCACAGCCAGCAGGGCAGGGATGCAGACAGAGTGCCCCAGCCTGCCTGCCCCCTGCACAGCCCATGGGGAACACGAGGTCCTGAGGGGAGCTCCTGCTCTGGGGCTGGAGGGTGCAGGGCTGTGTCAACATCACATCACCTGCACAGCTAGAAATAGCAGATTTGGTGACAGCAAGAGTCTTCTCCATGTTCTCATCTACACTTCCCCACAGCAGTTACCTCCTCCACCTGTTCTGGAGGTTTCTCTCTGTCAGCACACTCTCCCCTCTCCACAGACAGATCCACTGATGTTTTGACCAGAATTCCAGTTGCTTCCAAGTCAAACTAACTTAAAGAACAGTCCCCATGCTTTTGTAGCTACCTTGTGAGACACAGGAGCACAGAGCTCCCCTTTTCACCTGCTTCCAAGCAGCACCAAGCCCAAGTGACCTCCCTGCAGCCAGACTTTGCTTTGGGACATCTTGAGTTAATATCAGGACTCAACATTAAAATATCACAGCAAGAATTTGTGCTGCCTAAAAAATAACTCCTACTAGCACAGACATGCCAAGAAACCTGCCTTTAAACACAATCTTTTAGCAATCTCCATAAAAAAAAGACGATCCCTTGGTTTACAAAAGGTTTCATAAAGCACTGGAGAAAGCAGTGGCCTGGAACATGCTGGGATGCAGGGTAAGATGCATGTGCAGTTTCAGGGCTCTTAGACACTGCTAGAAACTGTTCTGCCCACGTCCTAATTTTCCTGTAGGTCCCAGCTGAGAAGGAGGTTACTGGACCCTGGAGAGGATCTCTGCCTACAGACCAGGTCTGCCCTGCCAGCAGTGTGTGGGTGAGGACTGGGAGCAGGGGGGAGGTCACCGAGGCTGGCACAGCACTGTCACAGCATCCCAGGCAGGGAAAGAAGTGACAACATGCAAAGAATAAAGCACCACAGGAACCTAAGAGGTTTTCTGATTGCCAGTGTGCAGGGAACAAAGGTGAAGGTTACTCCTGGAGCTCCCTACTGTTATTTCTACAACTGCCTATTTGAATTTCAGCAGGTTTGGGTGTCTGTACTAAAACAAAGACAAAACAAGCTGAAAGGGAGCAAATGCAAGTCACAATAAGGTCATACTTTTTTTTTTTTTTTCTTTTTACATTTGGGATGTAAAGCCAAGATGTTTTATACTCAACTTTATCACTAAAAAAAAGCAAACCAAAAAAATCACCACTAATGTGGATGGGCCTTAGGTCTGAGTTCAGCCTCTTTCCTTTTTCTGACAGAGCAAAGCAGCACAATTCAAAGGCAGATATTTTTTTATTCTGCACCTCTGCACTGTCAGGCTGAATCCTGCTGGGCAGAACCAACGTGTGAACAGCTTCTCCACGAGGAGCAGCACAAGGAAGCCTTGGCTGTTACATACTGGTGCAAAGATTTGCTCTGCCAGATTTTAACCAAGTTCTCCCAGCTCACAAGCCAGGACCTTGAAAGTGGATTCATCCAGTAGCAACAGCCCTGGAGCAGGAGATTCCCTGAGGAGGGGGAGGAAGGAGAACTGGGTGGGCTGCAGCAGAGAGAGCTGCCAGCCTGACTCCCCTCCCAGCCCTGCTCATACCACACACACCCCAGCTTAGCAGGGAATTTCTAGTGCTGGATCTCTCCCCAGAGAGTGTTCTCACTGCAGAGGTGCTTTCTCCTGTGAGCCCAGGGAGCTGAACCCGTCACATCCCCATTCCTCCCCATCTGTGCCCACCCCACTACACAGCTCTGTCCCTGTTAAACAATGTCCAGTCAACCCGACTGCCAGGGATTCTCCACAGCATCGGAAAGGGAAGGAATGTGAAACCAAGGAATCACATGGCAGCTACACCTCCCCCTGCATATACCACCCACCCCCCTCAAACAACAAAACAACACTGCCTGTCATCTGAAACCACAGCCAGGCTCCAGCCAAAAAAGCTATTTTCCTAAGAATCCCAAACAGCTGAGGCCCTTAAGTGATTGTATCCCTTCTGTGGGCCTCCAACAAATTTCAATAACTGCAAGACACAGTATTTCCTTCCCAAAAGTCAGTTTGGGAAGTATATCAAAGCAATAAAGTCTGAACAACTGAAACTGCTGTACACAAAGGCCAGCAGAAGTATTTCAGCAATGTAAAGCTAAAAACTGAAGCTGCTGCTCTGCATACCCTCTGCTGCTGTGAGGCTTTGGGTCGATCCTGGGGCAGGGAGAGGTTTTTCTGTGGAAAATCTCATCCTGTGCTTGCAGGGAAGGAAACTGTCAGCAGGGGGGATTTGTTTATCTCAACAGGACAAGTGTTGTGATTGAAACAGCAGATCCAACCCAGCTTCAGATACACTGACTTACCAACTAAAAAGTTGAATTCCAGTGTTTACACACCTTTCAGCTTGTCCCCTGCTCTTTTCTCTCTTTATGCTCAACAGAATTACTTTAAGCAGAAGAGACATGATTTAGGCACAGAGCCTCCTGATGTACCAAATGTCACTTATGAAGTGACATTTTTACTGAGCCCAATTTTATTCAGCAACACAAAGCTTGGATTTTGTCTGCTTATTAGAGGAGATGGCCCAAGGTGAGATTCTGGCCACAAGCAAAGCTGTTTTCTGGAATGTCTCACTGCCATAAAATACTGGATTGACAGAGACTGACTGAGCAGCCCCTCCCACTCTCTAACAGCCCCTCCAGCCGTAGCTGGCAAGAGCAGAGCCTGCAGGGTGAGGAGGCACAGGCTGTGCCTGCAGGGCAGTGGTGGCACTTACAGCATGTCAGGACAATTGTCAGGCTTCTCCAGCAGCCCCCCTTCCATGACGAAGCGCAGCACCTGCTCGTTGGTCATGCCCTGGTACGGCTGCTCCGCCAGCGTCGCGATCTCCCACAGCACCACGCCGAAGGACCTGCAGGAAAGCACAGTCAGGGCTCCCAGCCACCTTCACAACGCTCTGTTTCTGACAAGATGCTGAGTGCTGGGTGTCTGTAGGGATTTTGTTTTACCACAGTAGCCCAGCTGCTCAAAAACCATGTGTCTGGGGTGACAGTCCCTCCCTCAAGAGGCTGCTGACTTCCAACACCTCTGCTCTAGTGGGAAAAGGGCTCAGGTGAGAAAAACTCAGTTACCCCTTTGTGACATGCATGTAACTGTGTTCCTGAAACAGTGCCTCCAGCTCCTTCCAGATAACTACAAAGGACAGCAGAAGTGAAAAAAACAGTTTGTCTAATAATAGGAATTGATTACTGGCGAAGGAAGATAAGCATAGTTATGTAATTGGGTAGTTTGGACGTAAGTATGGACGTATTGACACTTTCTAAAAATATCTCCATTTAAAATTAGATTATTGAGCAGACACAGCTCAAATTGTCTGCCCTGCACTGAAGAGTCATCTACTTTTAGAGCTGCTGGGCAAAGAAGGAAAATCTCGATGCTGTCTGACTTGTGTGGTAAATGCTGAGTCAAGCTGAGTGAGAAACACACAGTTCCACTGGGGGGGGTTATGAAAACAGGAGTCCAGTGTCATTAGCTGGTTATGGCCCAGTGGTTTTATCTTTCAGCCATCCCTGGGATCTAAACTGGTTTGCATTTGGAGCCAGAAGCCACAAACTGCCTTGCAATTGTTTTCCTTTCAGGGGAGGGAGGGACAGGGGGTCAGCTCAACATTTGGGTGCCTTTGAAGCTTCTTTGATCACTGCAGGGATAACAAGGACGAGTCTTGCACACCTACTCGTCAGATTATCCTAACAAATAAACTCAGGTTGCTCCTTCCAGGCAACTACCAGCCCTGAAAGAATGCAAGATGCTGAGGATTTATTTATAGAAATCCACCCTCACCCTGAACAGTATTACATTAATTTTATAATGTCCTCCTTCCCTAACTACAACAAAAACAGCCCTGGCTAATTACCTCATTCTTCAGCCTGAAAAGCAATAAAAGAATGAGTTGCTAAAATAAAGCTCCACCCTTCAAACCTCCAGACACTCTTCCTTCCTGCAGTTGCCATTTCACCTTACAGCTTATAAATCCTGGACTCCAACCACTCAACAGGGTTTTGTCTTTTTGACATCTTGGCTTCCAAAACTGATCTCTAAGAACATGGAGCTACATGTCACAATATCTGCCCAGAAAGGCAGGAAAAACAATCTCAACCTTTTGTTTACTGTTTGATGCAAATAAATGGCCCCCAAAACAGCCAAGCTCCACAGTTTACACAGAGCAACTTCAAATCTGAATCAACAGAAGGATTCAGGGAATTTTTCCTGGCATGAAGAGACTTCCAATGTATAGTGCCTGATGTAAAAGTCACTGAGAAGGAATGATCCTTTTAGCCATAAGCAGATCAAGTAAATGGACAGTATTTCGTGACAGTGTTAAGTCAAGTTCCACTACATTTGGAATTTAGATTGAAATTTCTCTGTAGCTGTGGATACATGTTCTAAACAAACAGCAAATTTCTTGTGTTGAGCCCATTTTTTTGTGTCTCCAGACAAGTACACCCCTGTGAACCAAATTTCAGAGTAAATCACTTCCAACAATTAAGATGCCAAACCCTCCCAAGGAGAAACTCTGAAATACCCATGAGTACTGTCAGCCTCCTCTCCATAAAGAAAACAATTTTTTTACTCTCTATGTTTACAAGTAAAAATCTGTCAAGATTTTACTGCTCCTCCTCTTCAGCTTTCCAATTCTGTAATCAGTAAATTACTTTCCAGGCCAGGATATTCACTCAGATTGTCCCACTGATGAACTGCAATACTGTTTGCACTGCTTTGGACTGAGCAACTAACAAATGCCAAATCATGGAATCCCAGGATGGTTTGGGCTGGAAGGGGCCTTAAAGCTCATCTTGTTTCACACCTTGCCATGGGCAGGGACACCTCCCACTATCCCAGGCTGCTCCAAGCCCTGTCTAACCTGGCCTTGGACACTGCCAGGGATAGAGCAGCCACAGCTTCTCTGGGCATCCTGTGCCAGGGCCTCACCACCCTGAAGAAATTCCTTCCAATATTCTAAATAATAAATAATCTAAATAATCTAAATCTCCTCTCTTCCTTGTTAGGGAAACACTCACGTACTTCCTGTAACAACTACAGCACTAATTTACATCTGACACCTCATTTGGTGTCACACCTAGGGGTTTTCTGTTTGGAATTTCAATTATATTTAAAGAATAACATCACTTAAGAGTCCCAGGCTAAATGAAAGCATGTGTGGGACACACATGGAACACCCCCACTGCTCACCCTTCAGAGGCAATGGCTGGACCTGAAAATTCCTGTTGTGTGGTAAGAACAGGCAGCTCTGCCAGCTCCTCACTCCAGGCTTGGTCAGTTCTACATCTGGGGATTTTCTAGTGATATAGTCCAAATTTCTGTCTGCTTTGTGAAGCCATTACAAGTCCCAAAATTCTTTTACTGGGAGGCTGCCAAAAGCATGCCTGCACTGTTCCATCAGATAAATGGTTGATACAGGGCTTCCCTTCAACTCAATGTGGTTGTTTTCATCTGCTTCCAAGTCTGAGGGTTACTGGATTCAAAAGTAAGTTACTAGCCATATGTAAAATAAAATTTAAGCATCATTCTGGTGCTTTGCTTTTTCACTTAAATTCCTCTTAGGAACTTTTTGTTCAGAGCTGGTGCTGTGAACTACAGACCACTGACTTCAAACTCCTCAAGCTGCTCAAGGAAAATGCAGTTTACTCCTAAAACACCATTCCTACTGACTTCTAGACATTTGGAGGCAATCAGCTGCCAATTCTGTAACAGATCAGCAGTAAAAACATCTTGTTAGGAAGGCAGAGAAACCATAAAAGACAGAGGAGAGGTTTTGCCAGTACACAACCATCTTCTGCCAAGTCCTCCCTACCTATCTCCAAAAGCTGGGGGGTGTGTGGGGAATTGTTCCAGGGGATTACTTCTCCTAAGTACACGCCTCTATTAATAACTGCACAGATACAGCAAGCATGCAGTGTGCTTTGAAAGAAAAGCCTTTTTCTCCATCTTGCAGTACATAAAACAAGCAAACAAAGCTCCAAATGGAGAGGGATATGCACAAGGGAGAACTCCCCAAAAAAGCCTGCCAGTGTACACAGCCCATCTGGGGGAAAGTGATGCTATTTACACAGAAGGTTTTGATGGAAAAGCAGGTCAGCACTAGGAACCTTTCTATATTTTTGGCAACTTTTAATGCTTTTCTTGAAGGAGGACAATTTAAAAAATGACAACTTGCTCTTCCAGGTGAAGGTAATGTTTTTCCCTGCACAACTGATTTTACAACTAACAGCAGGAAACATGCTGCCACCCCCAGTTTTGGAAATCCATTCAATTCAGCTCTCCCCAAGAGCAAAATTTAACCTCAGGAGTTCCTGCTGAAATGTGAACTTGTGGAACAGGAGAGCTACTTTTGAATGGACAGGAGAAGCAGTACAGTTAGTTAAGCCTACTAAAACAAGAAGAGAGGCTGGAGAGGAGTTAAAGCAGTTTTTCAGAGCCCTGTTTGGTTACCAGACGTCGGAGTGCGTTGTGAAGACTCCATCCTTGAGCGATTCCGGGGACATCCAGCGCACAGGCAGCAAACCCTTCCCTCCTTTCCGGTAGTAATCCGTCTCGTAGATATCTCTGGTCATGCCAAAATCTGCAAGGTACAAATACTCTGAGTCTGGGTGAGAAAATGATGAACACTTCCCCTTCCTACAAGGCAGAGAATCACACTTGGGTGTGATGAATCTGTGCTGTGTTCCCACGACACTTGACTTTGCAGACACTTCAGCTGCTGCCTCGGGGCTGGTGACCTTCCCTCCCAACACCAACAGACTGTGCCACTGACTTCAGGGGTGACATGAATGGTTTAAATATAGGAATGTGAAAAGTTCCAGCATTTATGCTCAAGCTTTGCAGTAAGATGAGTCTTCTGAAGGTCATATAATTCACTAATTGAGCCTCAAATTCAGCGATTTTCTTTTTTTTTAAAGGAGCTCCTTTAGTACTTATAACTATTATGTTTAATTGAACAATCTCACATGCTGAAGGAAATACCTCTCTTGGTTCTCTTTTTCTTATTTCCAAAGGTAGTTCCCAGTTTCTGTACAATATTCCATTTCAAGTGCTACAGAGGATTATGCTGTTCATTTGTGATTAACACACCCAAATATTAAAAACATACTTCCAGTTCATATTCATGCTTAGCTGTAAATTCACAAGCACTTGCAAGACTTGGATCTAAAAATATGCATTCCCCTGACTGTAACTCAAATTTAGTCCAGTGGCTTTTTCCCTACAATCAGCCTGAGACAGAACTGCTGGGTCTCCCACTTACCTATTGAAACCAGTCACTGCTTTCTCAGACACCAACCAAAAAGTTAATAAATTAGAGGTCATCAGTCCTTTGACTGATATTAAATGCTGTCTGATGACACACAGGGCAAAATCCATTTTACCAACTCAGACCTGTGATTGCCCCCATTTTTCCCCCAGGAAATGTGTACAGAAGTCCCCTAGCTCTCTCAGCTGTCACCAGGCTGTGGTGAGTGACCAAGCAGGGGGACCAGGGACACCAGTACCCTCAGTGATTGTGACTAAAACCCATCTGTGCAGCTCTTCCATCACTCCCACACAGCAGGGTGACTTTATCCTGGCTGAACAGAAGATTCTTTCAAAATGTAATGCAAATAAGAAACAGACACACAGTGAGCACAGGGTAGTGTGGCATAAAGCTCTTCCTCTGAGATCTGAACAGTCTGAGTTGGTGTGTTCCAGCTAAGATGCTCCTCAACTGTTTCTGCATGAGGGGATTTTCAATGCTGCTACATAAACAAGAGCAGTGCAGCACATTTACAAAATGCTTTTGGGGTAACCATGAACATGTTAAAGGGAAGAAATGCACCATATCTTCAGTTTACAGAATTGCAAAACAAGCTGGTGGGGGCAGGAGGAGAAAACTGGAATGGAAAGGATTTAGGCTGACTTCCCACGAACCTGCAGAAAATACACAAAATCCCCAAAAGATCTTATTTCCTAATTAACTGACTCAAAATGAAATCATTTTTTCTTTCTCCCAAATGACAGGATTACTTACACAAATTATCAAAATAGCTGAGTTAAGCTCAGAGAAAAAGAATTAGTTTCCTACAGCAGAAGGCTGTTGCTATACATGTTATTTTAATATGCACAACTCAAAAACAGCCAACAGCTTAAAATCACTCTCTCTGGAGAGAAGACTGAAAAAACCCATCTGACACTATTTTGGAGAGATGGTGAAAGGAAAAAAAAATTTGGTGATCTAACAGCAGAGCAGAAGAAAAGCCATTCAGCTGTCTGGGAAGCAGAACTCCAGTTTAGACTGGAAAGCACCCAGCTGAAGTCATTCCACTTCCAACTCAGATATGATTTAAAATAATCCTAAAATTCTAATTCTTGAATCAATAAACAGGAGGTAGAATTATTTCTGTGCTTTAACAGAGACATGAATGACACACCAGTGGTAACTACACCACCCACCCAGATGTCTGCAGTACCTGAACCTAAATCACTGCCTCACCAGCCCTTTTTAAATCCACATGCTGTACTGTTGCCTCACTGGAACAACAGCAAGCAGAGGTATTCCAGAGGTTTCAACTCAGTGTTAACTGCTCACAGGTCTTAAATCACAGCAAGTCTTCGCAGGGAACATATTTCATTCCGCAGACATTCAGAGTAGAGCTCAGCTACAAATAAATGAATAAATAAAAAGCCTTCCAAGACACTGATGCTGCAGGATGGTTCTATGAGCTGTGTAAGGCTCAGGACAGCCCACCTCCAATTTTGACAGTGAAGTCCTCGGCCACCATGCAGTTCCTGGCGGCGAGGTCCCTGTGCACGAACTTGTTGGCGTTGAGATAAGCCATGCCGTCCGCGATCTCCCCCGCCATCTGGATCATCTTCTTCAGCGTCGGGGGCGCCTGCCCAGGGTTGTTCTGAGCAACAGCAAGAGCAAGCAATTAACACACCACAACCACTCTCTTGTGCACACACTGTCCTCGTGTTCTGTTCCTTTCATTTATCCACATTGGAATTTCCAGATCAAGGACAAAAGCTGCTGAGCTCATTTTCTACACTGGCTGCTGTGATTTCAGTGGCAAGTGACCTGTGTGTCATCTTTATCCTTCAGAGCCTGTATCACATGTTAGATTTTAGCTGTTAGACTGATGGCCTATGCATAAGAGTTTGCACAGGAGCTAAGATAACAGATATCTACTTTTCAGCAGGGGCAATGGGCAGGACACACAACATGAAACAATTATCCTAACACGTGTTCTTAAGCCAGCCAATTTCTGTAACATCTTGATGAGAAAGTAGATCAGGTAAGAAATCTAATGCAAATCTGGAAAAGGCGACTTGGTGACACAAGAAGAGACCTATTCCATGTGGCACCCTGGGCTGCCTCATGAAAGAGCTGCTGGAGATCACACAACAGCTCATGTTTTGCCCTTAGACTGAAGGAGAAGGGCAGGAAAGGCTAATTGCCTGCTGCTTCCAACGTGAGGCTGTCTTGTTCAAGATGATTCAAACTGAAGAAATAAACATCCAGCAACTCATGACTCACCTCTGTGTCTGGCCTCAATGATCTCAAGTAACTTTTGAGGTCCCCACGTGTCATCAGCTCCATGATAACCAGTGTAGGCTGGCCCTGAGAAACAACACCAAGCAGCCGAACCTGGCAGAGGAAAAACAAATATTCAGTACAAGTACAGCTAATTATCATTTATTCATATTGATATGCAGCCTTGTGGGAACCTGTGGGAAAGGTCTGAATGTAGATCTGGTTCCACTTTCTGACTGGGGTTTCATGATAATGTTACAATGCTGCACAGAGTCAAAGCTAAAATCCCAAATTCTCAACTCAGGGCAGACGTGCCCAGAACAGCCTCGTGTCGATGAGCACCAGGGCTGGGTGAGTCACAGCCTGGTCACATCTTCAGCACTCACCACATGGTGACAGTTGAACTCCTTCATCACCGAGGCCTCGTTCAGGAACTCGATCCTCTCGCGCATGCTCGCCGACTCATTGACCGTCTTGATGGCCACCCTGGTCTCTGGCTCATCCTTCACCACTCCCTTGGCGATTCCCTCGTAAACCATCCCAAAGGAGCCTTGCCCGAGCTCCCGGCACATGGTGATCTTCTCCCGGGGCACCTCCCACTCGTCTGGAACATACACTGAGGGAGAGAGAACAGCCTGTGATGTGCCACTGCCCCTGCTGGGATCACTGTGAGGTGTCACTGCCTGTGCTGGGATCACTCCCTGCTCCACTGCCCCTGCTGGGATCACTGTGATGTTCCACTGCCCCTGCTGGGATCACTCCCTGCTCCACTGCCCCTGCTGGGATCACTCCCTGCTCCACTGCCCCTGCTGGGATCACTGATGTTCCACTGCCCCTGCTGGGATCACTGTGATGTTCCACTGCCTGTGCTGGGATCACTCCCTGCTCCACTGCCCCTGCTGGGATCACTCCCTGTTCCACTGCCCCTGCTGGGATCACTGATGTTCCACTGCCCCTGCTGGGATCACTGTGATGTTCCACTGCCCCTGCTGGGATCACTGTGATGTTCCACTGCCCCTGCTGGGATCACTGTGATGTTCCACTGCCCCTGCTGGGATCACTCCCTGCTCCATTGCCCCTGCTGGGATCACTCCCTGCTCCACAACAGCAACTGTCCCAACAGCTCTGGTGTTCAAACCCCACACAAAATGCTGAGACCTTGCAGCATGTGTGCAAACAGGTCTGTCCCATACAGAGGCAGGGGGATGTATGATGGCATACAAATAAATCTGAAAGAAAGGTGGATTTGAAGTAGCCTCACTATGGTACTGACATACTGGGACAGAAATAAGGAACCTCAAAGCACAAAATCAGGGTGGGAAGAGGCTCAAATCAATGCTTTAGGTTAAATCTTTTCTTGGACCCCTTGCTCTCCTAATTCTCCCAGACAGCATCAAACATACTTGATCATCTGTATCAGTTCAGTGTCTGCTATATTCTTTATTAACACTGATTTTATGGCTAGAGGGAAGCAGACTCTGATCCAGCAGCTCTTTGCATGGCACTATTCTGATCCCTTGCACACACACCAGTGCACCAGCAAAGGCAGAACTTGCTGCTGCTGCTGCAGGTCTTTGATCAGAGGCAGAAGAGAGCTCTCAGAAGGTGACTGCCAGGAGGCAGGACTGCCTCAGGCAAGAAGACATCCAAGTACTCACTGATGCTGCTCCTATCAGTCACCAAAGGAGGGGACAGTAGTGTCACATGCTCTGCATGGGTTAAATGACAGGATGGAAACAGAGGGCTATAGCATGAACAGTGACAGACCTTTAACCCCAATGGTGTTGCTATAAAAAATAAGAGTAAAATAGTCTGCTGCCACTCTGGGTAAGCCCATTAGTCTCCTGAGGGCTTTTGGAAATACTATTTCAGCAAGAATTCTACAACAGTAGCACCAAACCATAAACAGAAAAACTGAGGCCTCAAGGACATTTGTCTGACGTTGTGATTTCTTTAAATAGCAGGTTTGTTTCAATAGGGCAAAACAGAGCTTAAAAGGGCAAACATGAAAGACCACAAATTCATTCATTCTTCCTTCATTCCAGTGAAAACATCACTGGAAGAGTAGATGATAATCTGAAAGTGAAACTAGTGAATCGGAATTTGCCTCAGGTGAATAAAACTACAGGAAAAAACAATTCAAAATTCAACAGGCAAGTGGCATTTACATATTAGCAACTGTGAATACCAGGGCTGTCCTAATAAAATAGGGAAAGTGGCTGCACAGCACATCTTTTAGAGTTTCATACTGAAAGTTTCATACCTTTCCCAGTCAGACACCCACAGAACACAGGACAGTAAAAGCATCACAAGTTCAGGTCACACTCACCATCTGAGGCACTGAAGTACTCGGGGTTCACAGAAGCATAAAGTACCCCATTGCCCAGTCTGTCACTGTTCCTGTAGAAATATTGGGGTTTATTTCTTTTATCTTTAAATCTGAGTATATTTCAGACCATCTCTTCTACAGCTTTTGCACTGCTTGCTCAACCACAGAATATTATTTACTGCATGTGGAGTTTTTCAGACAAAGGGGACAAACTGAGATCTTATCTACCTCACACAATCAATGGGAACACAGTCCAGAACAGCTTCCCAGGAATTCTGGAGTCTTTTCTACATCAAATCAGCACCAGGAAAATGTAAACACAAGGTTATTTTAGCTGCTGGGTAAACTTCTTTTAAAAAAGGCAGTTATATTTTTATACAGCCAGTAGACCTGTGGCTCAGAATGCACTTTACCATCATCAGCTCTGCTGTGAGAGTGAAGTTTTACAGCAAAAGACAAGACTCTTTTTAGTGGGGGATTCCATTCAACTATTTCTTAAGTGTTTCTAATATTTTATTTTAAAACCACACAATGCCACGCCTCCCAATTTTACTGAGGTGACTTTCAGAATAAGACAAGTAATAAATGCACTTTGAGAGCTTTTGAAAGAGACAGGCTCACAGAGAAAATATTCTTGTGTTAGAACAACAGTTTAAACAGGGAAAAATTATCAGGAATTTCACCTAGGAGAGCCTAAGGAAGGCAAAGCAGGTATTGTAATCACCAGAGACAAAGCCCTTTCTGGAGAGCTTGAGCAGAATTGGTACCACTGTCTGCAGTGCTACCAGTGAATTAGAGCTGGAAATCATGGGATACTCGATGAGCATAACTAATGTGAGAGTAATAAAAAAACCTCCATAGCCAGAAAGTTGCAAGATTGAACATTTGTACTGCTATTAAGTTCTCATTATGTGTTTCAATGAGATTTAAAAAAAATAAATCACTAGTTACAAAAAACAAAATCAAGGAAAACAAATTAACAGTCCTAATGACTGCTCTTGGCCAGGATATAACTTTTTAAGTGGATGTAAAGACTTCAAAAAACACTACAGAATTTGAAAAAAATCAGAATAACCTAAATGGAACTAACTTTTTGTGACTTCTCTTGACCCATATTTCAGTCAAATCTGATTATACATGTCCAGTGTGTGCCATCACTGCCCCACTGACATGTCCCTTACAAGCTTTCCTCTTCCCACTCAAACATGATACTGCAATAAAAACTCTCCTCATATCAGCAGCAGCAGCCAGATGCTGGTAACTCTAAACCACCTCCTTTTCCATACCAATGAAAAGCCTCTCAGCCTCTCAACTCCTCTGAATTCATTTCTCTTTTTAATTTCTAACTCACTCCATGGGCACAGATTTGAAAATAAACAATTCCCCTCCTGCAGGTTTAAGCACCAGCACATGGAACTCACCTCTTTTTGTTAAAGACATAGAGCATTATCAGCAATCCACCAAGGATGAGCAGCAGAGCAATTGGGAGCACAATTACCAAGTGCAGGAAGTTTCCATAGTTTGCTGCTGCAACCAACAAGAAAACAATTGTATCAGGGTTTCTATAAAACCTCTGTTAACAAAGAAACATTCAAAACCCACTCAGTGTATTTCCATACAGGGAAGAAATCAAAGTTCTCATTTTCTTGTCTGATGTGGAAAAATGTACTCAGAAACCCTCCCTGACTGCAGATGAGTGAAACAAGAAAGCAGACACTGAAAGGCATTAATTTTTTACAGAACAGTGTCTGTCTGGGCTTTGTTTTCACAAGCTATACTTAAAGGACTTGCATTCCTCAGTGAACAATATCCAATTGTTCACTTGCACATTCACCTTTTTTTCCACCTTTTGTTCACCTTGCAGCTGCTTATATTCAGAATACACATGCACTGCACTTTACTTCCAATTGTTCAAAGTTCAATAACCAAAAAACCAAACAGGGATAAAAGATGGAGTTGCAGTTTTCTGGGGATATACCTGCTCTACAACTAAACACAGAATGTCTTAAAGAGGGTCTCTGTGGTTATGTTCTTCCAAAATATGACTCCCATTGCCAGGACCAGCATTACCCTTTCATCAGGACACTTTTTTTATTAAATGCCACTCAGAACAGGTCAACCCACCAGCCAAAAACCTACACAAATTACTTGTTCCTCCAATTATTTTGCAATTTTAAGCAGGTTAGCCTTGTTGTCTGTACAGGTTTTGTAAATGGCAAAATGTTGTTATAACTAACATCACATTCCCAAGATAGCTGCACATCACAGGAAGCCACAGCAGGGTGTTCTCCACACCCACACCTGGCTGCACCTCTCACTGACACCCAAAGCTGCAAGGAAAGGACCACACCTCACATACCCCTTCTGGCTGTCAACACTTGCCAAAAAAAAATGGACCAGAGAAGACCATCAGCAAGTAAGAGGAATGTTCAGAGGCAAGAGGCTCAGATACCCACTCACACAAACATCAGCAATTATTAGAAAGACAATAAACCCCCAATTAAACAGACTACAAACACTTGTCTTACATTTGGGCTGCACATAGAAAGAGATGGGCTCAGTCCAGGACCCATTCCCAGCTAAGGAAGTGGCCTGAACTCTGGCAGAATAGTTTCCAGGGTTCAGGTGAGTTAGTTTAGCTCCTCCAAGCTTCTTGTATTCCTGTCTGGAAACACATTCCCGCTTCTCCTAGAAGAAAAAAGCAATTTACACATGTTATTATCTTCACATTCTGGAGAAAGCAATATAGCTGCAGGATAAGCTCATTTTTATAACTAAAAGCCCCACCTGATTAGGTTTACTTCAGCCACCACAAGGAATTTAAGAACTCAAAGGAAATGCTGGCAGGTGCTGGGTGTCTGAAACCACAATTTCTGCTTGTGCAGCACTACACAGAAGCATGTTAAGATCCTTTATTGTGTATAAATTAAGAGTTATGAGCAGTAATGTCAGATCCTCACCTCGCCGTGCTGCCCGTATTTGATTTCATACATCAGGATCAGCCCATTTGGATTTGCAGGCTCCAACCACTTCAGGTAGACAGTATTTTCCTCTTTTGCTTCCCATGATACTGTTCCTGGAATGTTATCTGCTCCCTCTGTAAAATATTTACAGGTGATGTGAGAGGAACACCTATGACTGAAACAGGAACTTTGGGAAGAGTTGGGGAAAATGGAAGGTTCATGATATTCTTCAGGTGCAGAAGCTCTGCAGCAAGAGCCATTCAAATCCAGGCAATCCACTGGCCAAACTGGCCTGCTGGAGATTAGCTCAGTCTGAACTACTGGTTCCCAAAAAATCAGTGCAGAGCACACAGCTCCACCAGGCATGGGCTCTGTGTGCCAAGACACCCTGGTTATCAGCACCTGATTCTTCCTTCCCAACTCCCTCCAACACCAAAACAGCACAGGGAGCTATTCCCACCAAATGGCTGCAAAGAGCTGTAAATACACAACATCTGCCCCACTGACAGCCTTTTCCTCAAACTGTCATAGGAAATCCATCCCCATTTAAAATAGCCTCAGTAGCAATTCAGGAACTGCTTTATCCCTATTTAGTTCCTAATAATTTTATGTGACTTATTCCAAATTTAACAGGAATGTGAAGTGTGTTTCAGTCTGGAAGGAAAAAATACCACCTTCTCAAAGATCTCAAAGATAACAGAAGAAAACAGAATTGTTTAGCCTTTAATTTTCAGAGGCATGTGTTGAAGTCTGGAAAGAGTTCTTTCCTTTTCCCTGATCTCAAGATTTCCTTAGTTCCTTGAAATAAGCAATACTTTTTGGTTTTTTTTACTGACACAGCTGGATCTGGATTATGATAGCCTTTCCTTCCAGAAACAAAACAAAATTGCTACCATTCTGCATCCAATATCCCCAGACATCTGCTGGAGTCAGAAGCTCATTGCATACGAGCTTACACTAAAATCATCTCTATTCTTCTCAGAAGTACAATCTGCAAAAGTCCCAAAGACGAGCACAGCATTCAATGCTTCCTATTTGAAGTAGTCTAGAGGCCAGGGATTGGGCACAAAGAAACACAGTATTCCTCCTGTTCCCAGGCTGGACAAATGCATGGTCGTTCTGTGACAGAAGAAACATTTGGCAAACATTCCCACCAGCAAAACTCCAACATCTGCAAACAGTTCCGAGTGAACACAGCAAAACCAAACATTAGCAGAGAAACGTTGCCTTGGCTCTATTCAGCACACTGGGAGCTGAGGAACAAAACCCTCCAGCCCACCATGTCTGGGGGTCTCACTTCTACTGCTGGGAAACAGTCTCTCCTAATTATCCTGGCAGTCAACTTCTCCCTTTCTGCAGCCCCCAGCACAGACTCAAACACATCACTCAGTACACACAACACACCAGTTAAGGACATGAAACAAAAAAATCTATGCAGCTCCAATTTATCCTACTGCAGTTTTTTTTATTATACCCCATTGTTAATTCTAACTGGTTTGGGAGAGCTTGTCCCCCCGAGCCTGATCTCTGCCCCACGTGAGCATACCTGAGGGCATCGTTCTGGCAAACACGAAGTTGGAGGCGCTGCAGCCAAGCGTGTCGGCCTCGTGGTTGCAGCTGTGGATATCGATGCGGTAAAGAGTGAAAGGCTGCAGGTGGGAGATCACAGTTCTCTCCTTGCCATCCACCTTGGTCTCAAAGAAGGGATATTCCACCTCGCTCTCCTCCGTGTCAGAGGCGTTGCTGAAGTGGTCGGTGCCCGTGGCGTTCCTGCTCCGGGTGGCCAAGGTGGCGTTGGCGATGCGGAACACGTCCCTCCGCTTCCGGTCCGGCCTGGGGAGCACACGGGACAGAGAAGGGCTCTGAGAAAATCCACTTCTCCACAGGGAAAACTGTGCCAAGCACCCCAGCAAAACAGGCAACAGCTAATAAAAAAGCTAAATAAAGCAAACTGCAAAACAAGAGGAAAACGTTCTCTAAATCTGAACTTTCCACGTGTCAGCACATCTCATTTCTCTCTCTTTTGGTCAGGAACCAACCAAAACTCTGAAGCTCACACTGCACCCCAAGATGAATGTGCAAACTCCTGACCTCACACAAACCAACCAGCAAAGAACAGCTTCACCTTTACTCAACAAGAATCCTGGATTTGTGTCTCATGACGGTGATGCTGATGCTTAAAATAAAAATCAGATGCTGGAGGTTGAAAAGGTTAGGGGGGAAAAACTGTTTTGAAGTTTGCTGGATTAGCAAAGGAAGCTGAGCCTACTGAGAGTTAGCTTTGCAGTTGTGATGAAATTAGAATGCATTGCACTGAGAGGAGAAACCTTGGAAGGCAGCTGAAGGCCATGAAGGTTCACCACCACTCGGGTGGTCATCTGTGCATCTCTGCTTCTCTCACCCAAACAAAAGCTCTGCAGAGGAACAAGCCTCATATATAAGAAAACTCAGCACTAATATTGTGCAGAGAAAAAAGTTCAATGAGGTGCTTTGCCTTACAGGCATCTGGGTGAAATTCAAGCAGAGTTAAAAAGCTGAGGATTTACAGCCACACCATTCCTTTCTCAAGCCCATGGAACTGCTGTAGCAGACAGCCCCAAGTGACAGGATAAGGATCAAGACACTCTTAGAACCACGTGGACCAGGTAAGCAAAACCCTGTGGCCATACACTGGACCTGCCCCTTGGTCCTGCCCCAGATCTGAGGCTGTTCTGCACAGGGCAGTCTGGCTTTACTGCTCCTGCTCCTTTGTCTCCAAGGGCTGCAGAAATGCTCACAGCCAGAAACCAACACCCCAGGGGAGGTAAAGGAGAAAGTAAGAAAATTCATACTGCAAAACCAATCTGGGCTGGAATCCTACCCCTGAAATCACTTCAGCAGTGCCCATGGAACACCTGGCCAGTGCAACAGGTACCAAGAGCATGATGTCCAACAGCTCCACCAGAGAGCAAGTTACAAAGCAGGCAAATGAAGCCTCCCTCGAACACTCAACAGGAGGAAAGATGACTCAACAGGAGAACTGAATTCACTGTCAAATATATCATCTGAGTACAGGCAGCCACAGAGCAGCATGCTGCAGAGAGAGCCAAGAACAGGCTCACTCAGTTTTGAAACCTCCTGGCAGAGGGTTGGATGAATTTTTTTCTTTAGAAGCTCACTACAAAAATTTCCAAAATCCCTTTACTACGTCGTGAGTAGTCGTTTTGACACTCTAACCACCATGTAAACCACGTCACACAAATCAACACAGACAAGAAAGAATTTCCTAAGTTAGCAACAAATTGTTTTAAGCAACACACAAGTGTCTTGTCAGTTAAGGCAATTTCATAGGATATAAACATTTGTGCCTCATCTACACTGGTATCTATGAAGTTACTAAACCTATTCACCCTGCTTACAATGTGTATTGATTTATTGCTTTAGCTCAGTGGAAAGAACAAACCTATCAGTAAGAAGTTGGATGCCTAGCCCTGAACTGATGAACATTTGTGCAGACTCTGTGGTTAAAGCAGTGAAAATAACAAGTTCATTTTCAATCAACCACAAAAGCATGTGCCAGTGCAACAACCCAAAAGGCCTGACTTTATCACTGCTTTTATGGGATGCAGGGAGCTTCAACTCTTAGTGGCATCTGAGAGTGGAGGGGAGTACAGCCCTACCCTGTCTTTGGAGAAAAAGATAAAGGAACACAAAACTTGGTGGTGAAAACTACAGTTGTGTCAGGAAGAGAAAAGAGCTGCAGGATAACCACAAGGCAAACGTAATTAAAACATCATGAGATTTGACATCAGTGCTTTTCAATCAAGCAGCTTCCTGCATTCATGAAATGGAGAGATAAAGGCAAAAAACAAGCATCCAAGGAAGTAAGAAAAAGTCAAGAGAAAAAAAACTTGAAAAATCATTTATTCCATTAAGGGAGAGGAAGGAAAAGAAATGCAAAAGAAAAATAAAAAAATAACACTATAAAAACTAAAATAAAATAAAATAGATTTTTCTAAAAAACTGAGCTATTTAACATCAAAATTCACTCTTTTTCTACTTCATGGCAATTTTAGTATTACTTCTCAAACTACACACAGAGCTTGTCCCATCCTGCTCATCAGAGCAACAAAAACCTTGGAGAAGAAACTCATTCTTCTCTGGTAGTGAGTGTCTCTCCAAGACTAAGCAGAGTCCTGTCTGAAATCCACCATGGCACTAATACACATGGGGTCATCCAGAAGTTGCACAAGAGATTAGATATACAGACTTCTTAAACAATCTTAAAATCACCCAGCCAAATACTTTCATGCTGTATTACATGCTGCAAACTCTTTCATAATAACCTGGAGACAGGTAGAACACTGGAAACAAATACTACTATTGAGGCTTGCATTAACACATTAATTAACTTCTCCCCTGGGAAAGAGAGAAAAAAAACTGACATCAAGTAACAAGCTGCTTAGATTTGTCCCATGGAGATGTCTCACCAGCTCATAAACTTTAATTTCCCTGACATACAGTCTCTTAAAAGTTGCCTGGCTATGCAGCTATTGCTGAGCATTGTCCCTTATCTGCCCCTGCTGTTACAAAACACCCTAATGGCAGTAATTTAAGAGAAAAGGACAAGCTTTCAGGAAATTCTCTGTGAACTGAGCAGTTTATTTGTTACTGAGTTCAAGGTTCTATGAGTTTTCTTGGAGGGGGGCAGGACTGCAAGAAAGTTTGAGAGAGGACAACACATTTTGAATTACAAATGTTTGGGGAATAAGAAAAACCTTCTCTGAACAGACTTCCAAGTAGTTTAGGCTTGACACATGGCTTTCAAACTCCCCACTGTGCTATTTCATGGAGTCCAAAATCAGATCTTGCCATTTCCCATGGCTCAGGATTTACATCATGATCAGACACAGAGGCTGTAACTTCCCTGTACCTGATCTTGGCTGCTGCTTCTCATTATCACTGGGGAAACACTGTACAAATGCTCAGTGTGACCCAAACAGCTCAGATAAGATACTTCACACCTCCCAACAGAGGCAGTATTTAGTTCCTCATTTTTTTGGATAAAGCTAAGAAGCACTACAAATATCAAAGTCTCCATCCCAACAAGTCAATCCAACACATCCTTGAATAAAGGTCCAAAAAAATCACAATGGGGAATTATATGAACCAGTATCAATGAGCAGCAATGGCAGACTTTAGAGTTCTCAAACACAGGATTTGACCACGGGCTTCCTCTGCCAGGAGGGAGAATGAGACAAGGTGCACCACTGAAATCTAACAGTGTATTAAAGACTATAACACAACAGCTGTACACTGTGTGCCCTGCCCCAGCATCCAGTCACCCAAAGTAACAACAGCTTACCTAAAAGATAAATTGGAAACTCAAGGATCAAAATCATCAATTAATTCAATGGGATCTACTCTTGTGCTGCAGCACAGAATCATTACACTTTCACTTAATATGCAAGCAGGTGTTTATCATGGGAGAGTGGAAATATTTAATACTTCTTTGCAGAGCTGACCCAGGAAACACACAAGCCCTTTGCAATTAGTGCAGTGAGTCAAGAAAACCAGTTTCAATTCTGTGAGGCAACTGTGCCCTTAATTTCACAGATAAATCTTCAGATTAGGAGCACAAGCACTTCAATGGTTATTTAGAGAAATCACATCTGAAACCCTCCGTCTGCCTCATGTTGCTCATCTCTGAAACCCTTACAGACAATGAGCTCCTCAAGTGACTCTTGAGTCTGAAAAGAAGCCATCACTGAAATCTTGATCAATACAGCTAAGAACCCTTACTATGGGCTACAATTGAAAGAAAGAAATAAAAATTGGCAAATGAGAGAAACTGCCAAGTAAAGCAAGGCTGTGGATCGTCTCACATGAAAAGAAAGGCAATGTTTAGTGTTTCAGGTATTTCTGTGTGCTTTCATGTCCAGGAAACCTCAGTTCTAGGAAATGCTAAAAGATGAAATTATCAGCCCTATTTCCAAAGAAGTGTCCAAAATCCATTACCTGGGGACAAAGATGGAGTTATGAAGGAAGTTCTCAAAGACTTTCCGGTACTCTGCTTCCTCCTTCTCCGCTTGCTTCTCTGCCTCTGTCTTGGGACAAGCACAGCAAGGTCCTTTTTCTCCCCCACAGCCCTCTGGCTTGGTGGGCTCAGTGGCTTCTTCTGTATCAATGGTCCCATCAGCATACCTTCGAATTGGGACTTTATCTTGAAAGGAAAGAACAGAGCTGGTTCATTTCTCTCCAGATCACGGATACAGTAATTTGTATTTACCATTCCCTCTACTTGCTGTTATTCAGCTCTTGCCAGTGAAGAGCCCTGGCAGGCAGAGTCCCAGGCATTTCAACACTAGGGAATTTAGTTCTCCTACCTTTGGAGCAGTAGTTGTGTCTGTACAGGTAACTGTCCTGAGGCTGCTGCTGCCAGCGCACGATGTAGTAGGAGAGGTTCCCATTGGGAAGAGAGGGAGGATTCCATTTCACAATCAGCTGGGATGAGGAGTTGGATGCTGAAATAACATCTAAGGGAATGGATGGCACTAGAGAAGGAAAAAAAAAAAAAAAAAGAAAAAAGAAAGGTGTTTAAATCTAGAGCACTCTACAATGTATTTCCACGCAAGCTTTTGAGTGAATCCCAGTGCATTTCTATACTGCAAGGAAAAACACCACCTTCTATCAAAGAAAGGATTTTCTACTTATGCCAACAGTTAAGGCTTCAACTGAAACCAATCTCAACCTAAAGCTGTACTTAAATTAGTCTTTACAATGGAACAAAGTCTGAAATTCTAAGTCCAAGAAGCTCCTACAGTTCCTAAAGAAAGTAATATCTGAAAAATCAGAGTTTGAATTCAAATTTTAATACTACTTTCATAATCAGTGAAACTGCTAGCACTATGCACATCATCTGCACATACATTTTATTTCTGTATCAACAACAGAACTTGCACAATAATGCACTAATCACACCTACAGCATCATCAACCTCTCACCCCAGAGCCCAGCATCTCACCTGCAGCATTGGTTCGAATATAGATAATTTCACTTTTTGCTCCATGAATATGATGATTTTCCATCATTGTGAGGGTAACAGCCTTGACATAAATGGCATATTGAGTCCAAGGTTTCAATCCCTGCAGCAGAATTCCAGGATTGTTCTCTTTGTTTGGTGGCAGGTCAACATCAACCATGTTCCAGCTATTGGAGCCACATGCATCTTGCCCGTCATACTCTGTCACATTTTTGAATGGTCTAAAATATTCAAAGAAAAAAGTAGCACAAATACTTATTTTCTCCCAAAGATTGTCATATACATATGAGAGTGCCTCACTTCAAAGCTATTCAGTGAAACAAATAAAGCCTACTTGCTTTCCACAGCAGAATATACCAGAAAAAAAAAGTATTTCCAAGCAGTACAAAATTCAGAGTTCAGTTTTAGTAATGAGCAATAAAACAACATTCTCCAAGAAAACACTATATTTATCTATTTTTTTACTCAAAACCGGCAGTGAAATGCTTCAGGCAAATTTAGACTTTAAATAAACATATATCAAACAGAAGCAACTCAAAACAGTTATTGATAGTGGCCAAGCTTTTTACCATGAAGAACCCAAAGTTCCAACACTGGCCTTGACCAGTCCAATGGGCTTTTTACCCTTTTATTTCCACACAATACAAACACACTTATATAGTTCTACTTTTCAGAAGTTGTAACGCTGGTGCAAGGGCATACAAACTCTTGTTATTAATATCTGTACACTTGCCAGCACTGGCTTCATTGTAGAACATCACAATGATCTTTCTCAAGTGATGCTGGCCATGAACCATTTGTGCTTCCATGTCTCATTACCAGCATTCCAAATCTCCCTTTCACACCTCCAGGCTGCTTGGAGAGTTATTGTTGTGCTCATTTGGGTTTTTTTTTATTATTTTAAATTGAACCATTACAAGGATATGCTAAGGCAGAGGCATCTCCCAAGTAATTTGGATTTCTCCAATAATTGCCCCACATCTTCATTATCAAGAGATACTAATGCAGGAAATAACCAAAGATGGATAGTCTAAATAACCCCAAATCCTGAGCAAATAAGTATCCAGGTGGCAGGGCAAACTCCTGGCCTGGAATGCTCCCTAGTCAGTCCTTTGACTGGAAAAAGAAAATATCTCAGCAAACATGATGACTTAGGAGGAGCTCAAAATCAGACCCCTGAGGAGAGCCATCCACCTTTCCCTTTTTTCAAATTTGAAACTTCCTGATGGATTTGCAATCCATTTGTTGCACTCATTCAAACCCATCCACTTTCTAAATGAGGCTTGCGCTCCACCAAGAAAAGAATCAGCGCTAAAGCAGGACTTGAGGATGAAATACACAAACTGGAGGAGGCATCCCACAGTAGGAACAGGATCATCTGCCCTCCCTTAGGCTGCCCTGGCTCATCTCTGACGACATCTACTTACGCCTCTTTGTAGTAAACAGTGAAGCTGATGAGGTCTCTGTAATCTGGAGGGCGATACCGCTCCCATGTCAGCTTAATCCGATTCTTCAGCGTCGTGTTGGAAACAAAATGCAGAATTTTGCTTTCACCTGCAATACAAAAGGGCAGGACATGCCAAAATTGGCATCACATCACCTGTCAGTGTTTTTTGTTTCTTAGATATCAGTTTTAGCTAATAATGAGCCTTTCCAGGAGCTCATGGCACCACAGGATACCAACAGCCTTTGTCTCTGTAGAGCTTCCCCTCTCCTCCTACTACATTTGAGTGCTTAAGCAGTGACCTTGGCAATCAGTTTAAAACACGCTTGAGCCACTTGTTATTAATTTTTTTGAAGCGGATTTTCCTTTAATGCATCATCAGAAAGCTCTTGAAAACTACTTCAGACTCTCCCTGAGCGAGGAATGGAAGCACTGTTTATCCACAGGACTGGTTCTGGAAGCACTAAATTCATCATCCGGCTCCAAAGCACGCGCGGAGCAGCCACCGGCCTCTGTGTGCTCACTCTCCAGGACAACTTTTGACAACTACCATTTGTTTTTCTGGAGACTGAACAACATGGAAAAGACAAAGGAGTTTACATTCCTATTCATCAGAGGCTGGACCAAGAACTCCAAAACTCAGTTCATATACGGCACAACCATTTGATGGCAGCAGCTTCCAGCTACTCTTCTGAACAGACCTGGATGGACGCCCACAGCTTTGAAATGAATGGCTTCCCACTACCAACTCACTGAGCTTTCCAACCCTAAACAAAATAGCATTTTAAAAACTTAATTCTTGGATGAAGAAATTGTGTTCTGTCAACTGTGAGCTAGTTTCTAATGCTCCATAGAAGCTCTGAAAATAAAGAGGTTTTCACCCTCGTGTACACTGGCACTGTTGGTGCTATCTTTGCAAAGGCAGTTGAGCTTTTGTTGATTCTTTTGCCCTTCTCAGAGTCAGAAAGCTTTCTGTACTGGTTTCTTAAAAAAGCAGGCAGTGGCTGGCACTGGCCTCAGTGGTAGTAAGGCCTGGCTGTATGTCTGTAACTCCTCCAGGACTGCAAGGCTTTGCTCTATTCAGTGTGCAAAGAATGGAGGGTGCTTACAACAAGGATCTGGGCCATCTGCGCGTCTGCATCGCGCCCAAAGACACATTCAACAGACTACGTGTCCTAGTTTGTAAGCACCATCCACAACAAGGGGACTTGACTTATACACAAGATCCATTTTAGTTTACTCAGCTCCAAAAACACCACAGACCAACCAAAGGAAAAAGGCATTGTCAGTTTTAGGGGTTTGAGGTGAAACTTGTAGGCATTCTTAATTCCTAGAAGAGAGATTGCTTTTAAACGTGCTGTTACACCTGGAGACCTGATGTGCAGACCACCAAAGCCAGGAGAGGACTTTCCAGTCACTCTAGCCATTGCAGAATCCAAAATTAAACACAGGTTTAGAAATACTGCAGAATATTAAAACGTGTTCTCAATTCAAAAGCAAGTAATTTGAAAATGAAGCAGAGCCAACTAAGTTTGAAACAACAGGTACAGTATTTATCAGGAGCTTAAATGAAGATGAATGTAACAGAAACAGTTTGTTTTGGTGTCTGTGAAATTGTTTGTTATTCAGCAACTTCCTTAGTATCAAGAAAGGGTAACAGAGAGAGGAAAACACCTATAATGATGCACAGTTACAAAGGAGACTGAGAAATTGCTCTTTGTTGGATACACCAAACTACTGGATTTCATTTCTCATTTCACAGGTATGCTCTATTGTTATCTGCTGCTGCTATTGCAAAACGGGATTTGGGAAGAAGTCATCTTCTACAAGTGGGTTTTACAGATGAGATAGGGACTGTGTAACCACATCATTTTCCACTCATGCAAAGGTACCTTCACAGCTACAGTTTAAAGCCTGGACAAGCAGAAGGGCTGAAAGCCTCCTGCAAATATCCTAAACTCTAAATACTGCAATAGTCAGCAACATGTCAGCATGTTGGGTTTGTTCTTGTGACACCCTCCTGTGAAGTTGGCACAGATATTTTTTTTGTTTGTTTACTTACAAGAGGCTCTCTCCCCATTATTCCTTGGATTTATATCTCCTTTGCTCTGTCGTCCCTTGGTTCCTGAAACTTCCTCCATACGGTAAATCTCGGAAACACACAGTTTAGGATTAAATGCAAAGTACATTTTCCCCTCACTGATTGTCAAGTTATGATGGTTCCAGTCCCACAGCTGCTGAAGATTGTGGTTGTCAAGCACGTAGAAGGAGTAATTCCTAGAAGGAAGTTTTTGAAGAAAAAGTACTCATTTTAATTCACAGTCCATTCCAACAAATAATACCTTAATATAAGAAAACTTTGAAATACTGTTTTTTCTCCCCTTACTTGAAATTGGTGTTCAGCAAAGGGCTTTCTTCTCTCCCCTGTAGCAGTTAACCCTGAATGTTTAAGGGGCAGGGAAGTGAGTGTGACACAGGATTCCAAAGGTGACACATCATCTAAACCCTACCCCAAAATGTGTTTTAAGAGTTGTACAGGAGTTGCTATGAGGAACATATAAATTCATGTCCTCTGAACAGCAGGTCTCTACACTGGATTTTCCATTTGGTGGCAAATGGGAAGCAGTAACCTTAGATACTTTATGGAAGGAAAAGCCTTCTGGAGTTCTGACAATAAAACAGTTATTAACATAGCTCTTGCTTATGTTTACAAAAGCAGCTCTGAGAGTTTGCATAGTGAGGTTTCCTTGCCTCTCTGTTCTACCTCTTGGTCCAATGAAGATTTCCTACAAGTGCCAAGTACAGTTGCACCTGTACATGGAAACCCAACAGCAAACAGTTGTCCTGACTGCACAGGATCCACACTTCAGAGCACAGAACTAAACACAGGCAGCTGTGCTGAGCCCACTCCCTAAGCACAGCCCTGGAAAACATACACATCCTTTATTTCCACAGATACTGTATACAAAGTTGTGTGCAAAAGACCTGTTAAATATTATGAAAACCCTATTAAATATTATGAAGAAATTCCTGGTACTACTCAATTGGGCTGAACTGGAAAAAAACCATATATGCAACAGAAGCAAGACTGTAGGTTCTACATCAGCTGCAAGACAACACCTGCAAGGACACTGATATTTTGGGTAACATGGACAGGAATGCACCACTGGGAAATGAGATAAAAGTTTGTGTAGCTGATGAACCTAAATCAAGATAACCACCATGGAAGCATTTACTTCACTCTGGTGGGAAGCTCCTCCATCATTAACTACAGCAAGACATAATCCACTATTAACACAATGAAGCTCATCTTACACTGCTCAGCCCTTGTCAACACAGCTACACTGGGCTTTCTACAAACCCTTCTAACTACAGAATTTCTGCAGGGAAATGTGGCAAACAAACCATAGGGCTCATAAAAAGCTGCCATATTATTCATTTATGGTTTTCCATCAATTATTCCATTTAAAATTTAGCAATAATTCCTCCTTCACCCAATCCAAAACAAAAACTGTGCATTCTGGCTCCAATCTACACAGATTTGTCATTTCTTGTATTGCAGAATGTATTTTCAGAATAATGTGGAAGATGCTGTTTCTCCAATTTCCACCTGTCCCTAATTACCCAGAACTTGATTTGTAATGAAGTCGATTTACCTGGTACCACTTCACACAGATGCTGAGAAGCATGTGCTCAGTTAACAAGGGAGCAGAGATATGTCTGTGCTTTAAATGAATTCTGCCAGGAGAAAACAAGGATGTTGAACTGCCTGTGAGATCTGACAGACATCACAAAATCTTGTGTTGATTGGAAACTACTGCACCTTACTAAAGTTCAGTGTTCTCTTGTCTTGTTTGAAAAGCTAAACTTATGAGCTTCTGAAACCTCCACACAAACCCAGCCTCACACCTCAGTGTACAAACCCCTTTTTCAAACTTCACTCACACACAGGCAGTTGAGAAACCCCCCTAAAATCAGGACTGAGCTGAGGAGCATCCCCATGGGAGCCTGCACTGCAGCCAGGTGTCACCACAGTCTGGAGGGTGCCATTCATTCCCACCCACTCTCAGCACAGGGTGCCTGCTCTGCTGGAATGCTGTGGTTAGACCAGGCCTTGCTGCTCTCCTGAAGTCTGAATTCACCACACCCTGACAATAATGATCCCAGGAAAACAAGCCATAAATTCCTCAGTGAGGAACCACACAACAGCTAGAGATCCTGTTCACACCTTCCAACAGCCCTGACAGCTTATGCCTTGCCTCAAAACAGGGGGGAGGTTGTTTTGATTTTACAGGCTGTCCCCCAGTTTGCTGCAGAGGTTGAAACACAACATCAGAGCAGGTCAGTGCCACAAATTAAACTCCTCCTCACTCACCATCTCCTCACTTGCTCCTGAAGGCCACGAACTGCTCATTTTCCAGTACCCAACCTGGGATGCTCAGGGATGCCTACACACCATCCCCGCACACAGAAGTGAACACACAGACCCCAGCAGAGGATGGAGGGGCCTGGCAGAGTCAGCACCAGGTGAGGGAACAAAACCCTGCAACAGACACTGAGACCCTCTGGCAGCACATCTCCATCTCAGTTTCCCTATTTGAAAGGAGAAATTATTCTCTGTGGGAGCACATTCACTGCAGACATGGTTTTCAAAAGAGGCAATGAAAACTCTACAGACAAAGTAGATTCTCTCTAAACTTTCTACTTTCTGTGATAACCAAGGTAAGCAACAGGAACTGAATAAGGAACAAAGAACATTTGAAGTGCTGTTCTGTCAGTCCAGTTCAATAAATAAAAGGACAGTGGCTGTGGGGTCAGTTGTGTAATGAACAACAATCATAATGAGCCCTAAGTTACCCTCTCTCTTATCCCTCAAGGCACTGCTGGCACAAACAGCTCTTGTTCCAGCAGCCCACTGCTCTCCAGGTTAAGATCCCACTCCCTGTTCCCAGTTCTGCCCAATCTGGTCAGGCTCAGTCCTTTGTTGTCAGGTGCCTACTTCCACCTAAGTATCCTTGGACATGTTATTTAGACTGTGGTAATGCCTGAATTATGCCAGGTGCTTTCCAAACAGAGAGACTGCCCCTGCCCCTTAGTATGGAACTGCAGTCATTCCCTAAAACAGGAATTCTAGCACAAGCAGCTCTCCCATAGATCTGTTTCACCTCCCCACTCAGCCCCGTTTTCTTCTCCAAAGTTGCACCTTTTTACTGCTCTGTTTGGGAACTTCCCTCAATTCTTCATTTAATAGTTCTGTCATTATGGAGGGGACTGATTTATTCCACAGAACACTGTAAACTTGAGATGGCTACTCAATTTGGGATGAGAAAGAGCAAGACAGTTTGCTGAAGGACTCTCACCACACCTCAGCATCACACACTTTTGCCTTGATAAGCTTTCACCATCATAGGAAAACAGGAGTTATGCACAGCAGTAAGTATCACATGGTGAGCAATTATAGAAGCAATATAATCCACAGCACACATTTCAAGGGATCAACTTTTCCTTGTTGACCAGTCTTTTGCATGCTCAGTAGATAATCCATGTAATGCTAACATTTCTGGGAGCTGCAAACAACTGGAACTTGCACTGTGTTTCATTTCCAGTTGCACTCCCTGGCCGGTAAAATTCGTATTTCTTTTCAGCTGACTTCTCCACAAAACTCTTATAAAACCCAACAGTAACTACAAAGAAATCCAATTGTTTCTGAAGACACTTTTTCCTCAAAGAGAGCAAAAAGAACAAAACAAAAAACTTTATTGATGTAAAGAATCTACCTAGAAAAAGCTAAAGTGAAAAGCAACAGCAAAGGTACCATAAAGTACTTGTAATATACTCAATTTAACATGCTGATTTGGACAGTCATGCAAACAAGCAATGCTGTGCAGAGGTGATCATGGGGAGAAAAACGCTGCACACTAGTGGAAGAGAAAGATCCTGTAAGTGAAAGTGAAGGGTTTTTAGGAGATTTATTCTCCACAGTTTTCTATTACAGTGAAATTGCATCCACAAGCATCTGGACACTTACCCATCCACCTGCTCCTCTCCCAGAATGTACCGCAGGTTCTTCAGGAAAGACAGGGAGACCAACGCGTGGGAATGCCGAATCTTCACGTACCCCGTTACTGTCTCAATCAGACCCATAAAATTCTCCAGTTCTGAGGCAATGTTATCTACAGTGAGAAAAAGATGATCATTATTGTAACAGAATTCACAGCTTTGCCTGATATTCTGCTTTGTGCAGTATTAGCTCAGTAAAAGATAATGTTTGTACTTGTTGCTTTTGAAAATGAGAGACACTGGTTCTCCTCCCCCAGAACAGTTGCCTGTGCAGCCAGATGGCTGAAGAGCAAAATAAAGCCACAGAGTAACAGTGGGAAATCAGTCTTGCTCTCCCATACTGGAACACCTGGTATTTCCATGGGCATTGCCCTCTGAAGGCAGCACCAAATGGTGAGCCAGCACTCTGGCAGGGACGAAAAGACCCTTGTGTAGATGTACACACCATGAGAAGGAATTGCTCTTTGGGTATGGAGCAAGGCTCAGGCAGAAAGCTCCACTTCAGAAAAAAGAGAATGAGACTGAAGATGGAGAGGAGGGGGTATGTTCCTGGTTTGCTCTGGGCCACAGAGCATTGCTCTCCACAACCTGAAAAGCTACAAAACTGAACCAGTTGAAACAGCAAAAAAAAACAAAAAACAAAAAAAAAAAAAAAAAAAAAAAAAAAAACCAACCCCATCAGAAAATCCTCCCGCAATGAAGCATGTTTCAGACAACTCACTGAAGTTGACTTTTTATTATAAATTACTAAAATGACTGCTGAGGAAGCTCCACTCTTCAGAACTGCCTCCTCTCTATGAACTGTCCCTGCCCAGAGCTGCAACACCCCATCCTTCACAAGCTCAAGCTTTGATGTCCTGACCTCCAGCAACCCCTGGCCCAACCCCACTGCTTGGTGTCATCACCTCACCAAGCTACGCTGCAGTTCCAAGGAGAAGTTTTTAAGGATTTGGGAGAAGCTGCTTTGAGGTGTGTTTGCTGCCACGAGCACACCAAAGTCCTAACAGATGGCTGGGAAGACCAATTACCAAATATCAATGTTTGGTTCTCATACCAAGCAATCAGATGCTCTTTGGCACTCTAAAATATGCTTAAATAAAATTAAAAACTCCCACATGCTTGCCCCAGGTAACTGGAACATTTCTCATAAGGGAACCTTGTACCTGTAGTAGTGGTACCACAAATTAAAAAATCCACATGCTGCTGCAACTGAACCCTAGAACTTTCATTCAGCATGAGGTAGGGAATCAAACAGATCCCAGTCTTTCAACCTTATTCATAAAACCAAAAGAGACCTTCCATAGGGACGTACAAGGCCAATAAAAACTAACAGCAATTTTTACTCGGCTTTTAAGAGCTCATCAACTGTCAACACCTCCCTGGCTTATGAATCACTGCTCTGACAAATTTAAACCAGTACTTGTTCAAGACATGTGACAGAGATGGCCAGCTCACTACTGCTGACCATCCAGCAGCACAGTGTTAGGCTTCATAAGAGCTCTCAGCACTCTGGATTCCATGTTCTAGCAAAACACCACACCTTGCCTTAAAAAGTGAGGATCTGCAGTCTTGCAGTGCCATGTGACAAGTTATTTACCTACCCAGATGCAAGGATTTTCAACTTTTCCACCTTCTTGGGCCTTTATTTCTCCTTTGGGAGCACTGCTTGTCTAACTGCCTAACCCTGGTTCCTTGTCCTGCCAAAAAACCTAACAAAAATACCAGCTTTCCCTGGGAGCTGAAAACCTATTGCACCCGCCTGGGGCAGGATGGTGCTGCAGTGGCCAAATCAAACAGGAGCACTGCTCTGGGCCTGGAAAGCAAACAGCTTGCTGAGTTTTTAATGTTCTTATCATTATGCTGACGACAGAAGGAAAAATGTGAAAAGCAGCCTTATCAGGGGTTCAGAAGGAGAGGCCATCACTTACTTCCACGGCGGATGTTGATCAGCAGATTTCCCTTGAGAATTGTGCATCCCTGCAACATTTGTGCTGATGTGACCGAGTCAATGGTCTTTGTTTTCCCATCCTCGCAGATTTTGGGGCAAGGCCCCTCACAAGGGCTGCAGAACATGCTGTGAGGAAAGAGGGGGACATTAAAAATAAATGGTGATACGTGATTCTGAGTCTACAGACTGCTTTGAGTTGAATTTTGGATGGTATTTCCCTCTAAAGCTCAGGCAAATCCTCCATGCCAGAAGGAAAGCTGCCATGCTTGTTCAGGATACACTTGCCTGCTGCACTCCAGAGAAGCTGCAGCATTGTACCTCCTACAGTGGCTGAATGGACCCAGAGCCGTGGTCTGCCAGCTTCTGAAGGGTTCTGTGGTCCTTCCAAAGTCAAAGGCCCTTCAGGTAAACCCAGTGCCCTTACAACTGTGCATTTACTCCAACTGAATTGTTCCCAGCAACTCCTCCCCTCCCATTTATGAAGGCAGCCTCAGAGTGTAGGGAAGTTTTGTGCTAATCCAGGCCCAACCTCACAAAACAGGCCAGCCAAGAACTGGAGATGGGAAAATACTGCTCACATTCTTATAAAGTTGTCTGTCCATGTCCATAAACCAATACTTAAAGCTCAGCACCAGGGAATTCCATGTTCCTGGTTATTTAACACACAAATACAACTGTGGGGGCACACAGTCAGGAGAGATGTGGAGAAAGTGAGCAGTAAATTAGTCACTACTTTTTACAGCTTAAGAGGCATTAAAGCAGCAAGTTTAAGGAAACAGAAGATTGTGTCTTGATGCAAGGGCAACTAACTGGCAATAGGAATTGGAAGAGGAAGGCCAGAAGTCTAAGCAAGTTCAAAGTGGGTGATACAGATGGAAACATCAAGAAAGCCCCAAAGTCAGAGAGACCAGATTGCCAGAAGCTAGGAGGCAACACTGAAACACAGGCTCATTTCTGTTTCTTATACTCACAGGCACTCAGAAGCATTTTTAGCAGCCAAACTCAGGCAACAACTCAAGGCAGACCAACCTTTTCATGCAGGAACTTTTTAAAGGCTCCATGTTATATTAGCTACATACTCATCTCAAAGCTGGACACGTCATGTGTGCACAACACCCCCAATCACTCCTCCTGGTAGATGTCTTTCCTGATTCAAGGTAATTTTTATTTTCCAATTTTTTCCAGCATTTCATTTGGTATTTCATGATTACTTACTCCACTTAGTAGCACTTTAGAGAGGAAAAACAAAAAATTCAAAAAACCCAAACCCAGCTCCAAAGACAAAGGCTTCTGCTGACAAGACTGATGTACACAGGCTATTTATTTTTTTAAAAATAAAGTGAACCCACTTTCCTCTGAGGCTTAAAGAAACATGTAAATTGGTAACAGTTTTCCATGCATAAACCATAACAGAAAGAAGCTCCTTTCCTAAGCAGTAAGCTCCTATTTCAAAATCCTGCTCTATAACCTGCCACAAACCACTAAAAGCTGCAGACACAAGAAAGAGGCTTCAACTAAATGTACAAAGAATGCTGGAAATGCTTTCCATTTGCAACTATTTGTTAACAGCACCTCTGGGGAACAGAGCATTCACTAGCCTTGAGTTACAGCTCCTTTCAATGTCTGCAGAGAGCACAACACCGAGATAAGACAGGATGGCCGCGCACTCCAGCGTAAGCGGCTCAAACAGCTGCTACTACAAGCTCCAGGAGATAACAAAAGCTGCATTTCTCAGGTGAATATCTGGATTTGGGCAAAGGCTGTGTTAAGTTGCTTGTATCCAAATACCAACTGGAGACTGCCTGGAACGGATGGATGACACGCACACAGACACACAACTGCTGCATCACCACCGTCACCTTTCCAGAAAACACAGCAGCCTACAAAGACATCTTTTTAGCATAACCCTGAAGCATCACAAACTTTAGCAGACTGATTATCCTTTACTGAAAGTTCATGACTTCCAAGGGACAGTAGGCAATGAAGGCTGCTTGCTTAAGCACTGGAAACTACAAAAATCACAAGCAAACATTGCTCCAGCTGTCAGAATTAAAGAACAGGAGAAGAAGAAATTATTCTGTGTAATACTGTTGACTGCTGCATTATTTTTGTCACCACGTATATGATTACTTCCTTCTAAAACACCATTGTTATCTCCTGGAAATTGTGAAAAAGGGAAATTAAATTAAATACACTGAAGGATACGTGTACCTAAAATGCAGGCACGCATAAAGCAAATAATATGCAAGGCAAGGTAACTCCCTATGGTTTGTTCTGTGTGATAATGGTCATCAGCCAACTCCAACCTTGGGCTTCACTTTGCTCTTGGGCCTCACTTTTGTTTTGTTACTCTCTACTTGAAGACCTGGCTCTGCACTGCATGACTCCTCCAGCCCTTCTGAAGAGCCAGAGCCCACTGACGCTGCACAGGAGCACACACACCCGCCAGGTGGGTTCATCCTGGAAAGGTCAAAGCCAGCTTCTACCATCAATCCCCCCTCTACCCCACCTAATCTGCCCCCAAGCTGCCCCTGCAGAGGGGGAGGCAAACCCAGAGAGGGCAGGCAGGCCGCAGCCGCGTTACCTTTGGCTGCCGTTGCGGATGAAGCCCGAGGGGCACTCGGCCATGCACTCGTCGTTGTGGATCACGAACTTCTCGTACTCGCTGGCGTCCGTGGCGGGGACCTTGGAGCAGAACTCCCTGGTGACACAGCGCCAGCCCTCGAACTTGTAGGTGTTGGGGGGGCAGGTGGGCAGGCACACGCCCTCGTAGTAGTAGTTGCGGCAGGCCACGCACGCCGTGTTGTTGTCGGGCGCCGTGCAGCTCCCCAGGCACTCGGGGTGGCAGCACTCGTTTTGGTCTGTGCAGGCTCGCTTCCCGCACGAGCTGGGGCACACTGCAGGACACAAAGCAAGGCAGCATGAGCAACACCTGCTGCGGTGAGCGGCACTAAAGGACAAGCTCTGTTCTCTATAGCTCTACGGTGATTCATTCCCCGAGCTCTAGAGCATCTCTGGGAAGAAAACCAAACCCACTACTGTAAAAATTTCTGGTTTTCTCAGCTTTAGTTGCCTGAAAGTATCTTTTTCTCAGATCAAATTTATGACATGAACCAAGTAAGTAATAAAGAAAACTGCTGAAAGCAAGATCAACATAAGGATAATGGAAACAGGCAGTACTGGAACCTATTCCATAGCCCCAGTATTACCGACTTTTTTTTTTTTGGCATGCTGACTTATTGTCTTTCTAAGCATTTCTTGTCTTTCCTATTTGTACTTCAAATTGGTCTTTTATTGGCAAGAAAACAAGCTTCCTTCAAAACAACTTAATTACACTGGTAGAAGGAAGCACTGCTCTACTGCAGCACACATGGCTGGGCTGACCCCAGTGTAGCATCCCAATGCTGCTTATGTGAGCAAAATGCGGTTTAATAAAGTATCAAATCATCATCCACATCAAATACCAAAGAATTACGGAGCTACTATTTTCCCCTGAAGAGCATAACAGAATTCTGCCTTATCCTCAAATTCTGGGTTCAGAGAACAAAATATGAAAGGGAGAAAAAAAAAACCAGGGTGCAAATTTATGGAGACATTCGTTTTATGTGAAAGCATTTCAGCTTGGAAGACACGAACAAAGAGCAGAATCCTCAGCAGCAGAGCTCACCACTGCTAGATCAAAAGAAGTGGCAGCATTATATTTATGTAACAACAGCATTTTGATTACAGCACTCTATGGCCTTTTAGCCACAGGAGCCCTGTGCCAGAGGCTCTGGAAACACAGACTGCAAATCTGGTTTGCATTAAGTAGCTGTTTGCCACTTTCTAACTTAGCTAAAACACTGTATCAGTAACAACAGCAGAAAAGATTTCAGTGGTGCCACTACAGAGAGATCCAAGTGAAGCACCACAGACATTTAAACTGAAAGATTTCAGCAGAAAGGAGAGAATCAGGAGAGAAGTTAACATCCCAAAATGACCATGGAAGCAGCTGATGAAACTCCACACAAGTTCTTCACTGTTATTTATCTCTCAGTTTGCAGCTATGGTGCTGTGTTTTAATGCAGGATTAAACACCCTAAAGTTTTAATGCCCCCCTCTTCCCATAAATACCAGGCTTTCCAGTTTTTACAATCCCATTCAGCAGAACTCCACCATCCTGACACAGGACAAAATGCTCAAGACTGCTATTAAGCAATAACAATAACAGTAATAACAACAACAACAATTCCCCCACAAAAACAAACCAAAAACCACAAAAACTCCCATTGCTCATAGCTCTGCATCCAGGATGTTGATATCTTTCACTGACTTTTGATTATAAAGAGACATTTTCTGACACCTTTAAGTAGTGCCCACCTTGAAAAGGACTTGCCAAAATGCCATTGAAGAATTTTGCATTTCTTGTCAAAATGATTCTATATTGACTCTGACTAATTTTCATCACCTTATTTTGAAATAGATGGAGGGGAGAGACAAGGAGGTGGGACCATGAGCATTGCTGGTGCCTGCCCAGGTACCACAAGTATCATAACTATCACATGAAAACCAAATTAAGAAAATTTTTGCAGAGCCTGTAAGACTACAGAGAGCACGAATGCAAAGACAATCACTGCTAAATAATTCATTGTCTGAAGATGGTGGATGATTTTTTTCTTGAAAAGGAAATAAGCCATATACACCAAACCCACATACCAAAATAAAGCATGCATGCAGGTGTGTATCCCCTTTTGGACAGTAATCTGCACAAGTGCAAAAGAAGTCTGCCCAGATGCCACCTTAGTAAGGCATCACAAATTGCCTTTCCCCTTAAGGTACATAGGACTTGCATCTGGCACTACTGAGGGCTTAAAAAAAAAATAAATAAATCAGTGTGTCTTGCTAGCAGATGGACTGCTGTGCTGAGTGGGTGCCAGAACTCAGATTTCATGTGGTAGCTACATTTCCAGTTCAAAGCCCTACTAAAAAAAACACACACCCCACCCCATGCCTCCACAAAGTTCATTACTGAATGTATTGATTAAATACACCATTTTTTTGTTTTCATCTGAACAATTTGCTGGAAAACAAACACTGCTGTACTAAGTATTGGGATAAACATAGATTAAGTTTATTTCATTCCTGGGAAAGACTCCTGTATTCCCTTAATGCCTCTGCCATTCATGAGCAGTCTGCTATAAAAATAGGATTCCCTGTATCTCCTGGTAAATCTGCTGACTCTGGTCTACAGAAATATAAATTGGAGCACAGAAGGATACACAAGTTCACATGAAAAAAGCCATCAGTGAAACACATTTTCAAAACTATAGCAATATTTTAATCACAACCATTTTAACATGAACTCTTGAAAACTTTATAAAGATAATTTTTCAAAAGCTCAGCAACCTCACTTTTTCCTCAGTCCCATTTTCTGCTTGTTCTGCTAACGTTGGCATAGTTTTCAGCCTGGAGACAATACGGGTATCCTGTTTCTTTGAAGAGGAAGAACAAGAACTTCTGTGTGTGTGTGTGTAGGATGTATTATCAACAACAAAAAAGCCTTATCTGCCTTACACGCCAGCTCCCTCAGATATCCCTGTTCTAAAAACCTTACTAAACAACACTGGCTGACCTCACAGCCCAGACCCATCAATCCTCCCCCACCCACCCAAACTGTGCCACTTGGGCTCCTAGATTTGTACCAAAACATGTAAAACTCAGCTTCCAAAATACTTTGGCCAAAAAAAGCACCCTGCAATACACTCAGTAACTTGTTGACTTAATTCTGCAAGAACATTAGAGACACAAACAGGAGCAAACAGCAGGCTGACATTGGGGGACAGAATTTATCAGCCAGGTACAACAGTGCCTTGGAATATGAAGGCTGATGACGATATATACAGAAAAAAACAACCCCCTGAACAAATCCTTGCTGACAAGCCCAAGGGCAAAAAATGCTTAATTGTCATCACATGGAGATACCAAAATAATGGAAAATTTCAGAGACCTTGGAGGGCAGCCATGGGAGACAGAAGTCAAAGCAAGATGTGGAGAAGGACAGATCTTTAAGCACTTTAATAAAGAGATGATGGAGGCCTGCCTAGACCAGCATCCCTTTACATTTAGGGAGTGAAAGCAGTGTCAGATCTTCAGAGAAAGACACTACAAGAATATCAGTAGCCACAAACACAATTTACTGGAGCAAAACCAACAAAAGAACTTTCATTGTCCATCCATAATTCACCTTCTCTCTGGTTTCTTCAAATGAGTTTTCCCTGTCAACAAAAAATTAAGATTTCCCAAATACTATTAAGATACTATGGTCATCATAAAAACAAAATTTAAAAAAAGGCAAAATTTTTCATTCCAAGATGCCTGTTTACTAAGCAAATCAGATTCAGACTTGACATATAGCAAGGAGACACCTTAAAACTAAATGCAAGAAACATCTTAGAAACAGGAGGAGCCCCAAGAGAATCTGACTCAGAGACTCATTATCCTCAATTAAAACCCCCAAGATGCTAAACCAGAACTGCAAACACAAAGCAAGGTTTGGAAATCCTCAAACACAACTCTGGGGGGGGGAAAAAAAAAAAATTAAAAAAGCAAGCAACAAATCATGTGTATTTATGACAGCTCCCTTTTGGCCAGGCTCAGGCTGAAGAGGTGGCAGTAAGTTTGTCTGACATCTCAGCCCTCCCTGCTATGCGGAGCGTGCACCACGCCAGCGCCGCGCTGACTTCACGGCTATCGCACAGTTCGGGCAGACAAAGTGCTCTTATCATCTCCAAGACGCCATGACTTCAGCGATGCTGGAGCACAAAAATCAGGTGAATAAACAATCAGTCACAGGGAGTGAAAAGGAGCCAGAGGAGGAAGACTCCTGGCAAGCGGAGGCGCCGGCCTCGGCCAAGGATGGCACCGCGCCAGTCACATGCGGGCAAGCAAAAGGTTGCCAAGTGTGGGATAAATATTTTTTAAAGATTCTTTCTCTCCTTGTAAAAAGATATTTGATCTTTCTTTGGTTTGGTGGTTTGTTGTTTTGGGGTTTTTTTTGTATACTCTTTCGGCTTTTTTAGAGCATCCTTCGGATAAAATGTTTCAGAAAAAAAATAGAGGGGGAAAAAAAGTGCCTCGTTTTGAGCAGCAACCAGAGGAGGAAGGGAGTGTTTTCTCCTAGCCAACTACTGAAAAAAATTAGCTGTCTAAATTTATCCACAAAGACAGAAAAATACAGTCACTTTTGGAATGTTAATCCTTCTACATGACAGAATTTTAAAAATATTGCATTTTAATGGGCTAAACTTTGGTACGGCCTTTCAAACAGCTGACTTCAAATGCTCAAACAGCCTATACAAGACCTGATTTCTTCTGCCCAAAATTCTGTGAGAATAAAGAGACTGGAGAGACATTACTCAGAAAATCCAGTTCCAGTGATTCATGGTCAGGGCTGGAATCAAAAAGTACAGAATAAAAGGAAATACACATATTAAATACATGCAGTAGCATGTTCTGATCACAGAAATATGGGTAAAAGTCATCTCCAAGGCACTGAAGAGGCCACTCAGAGCAGTTGTGTAAATCTTTCTATTACCACAGAAACAGCTATTAGAAGCTTATCAACAATGGTGTATTTTTCTTCTTTCCCGTTCCCCCGTCTCCAAAACTCATAATCTCATATTCAGTGAAAATCCTGAAGGCAAAAAATGCTACCATGTCGAACCACTTTCTAATAGTTAGGGCACAAAGTCTGGCAGCTTCTGACATTAATTGCCAGATCTCAAAAGTTCAGTTCAAGCCAGCACTGATCTAGACCTGAAAGATCATCTCCTCTTCTGTTACACCTCGATGTAGAGTCGTGTCCACCAGCAAAATACTTGGATAGGTTTATACAAACTTACACCAAGAGGGCACTAAGTCTACAGCCCACAAGCTATGTCTGACTCAAGATCAGTCATGCCTTTCCATGTTTAAATCCTAGTCACTACCAACCCATTTTTATCCCTAAGACCTTTCCAAGGATCCTGAAATTATTCTGAAGTGGTTCAGGGAATTATTTTCTTCCCACTACACCTGGTCAGCCTCCACACAAAGCTTTTTGGTCTCTCGCTTCTCGGTATTTCTGTTTGTCACAGATGCCTGTATGAAGGGATGGGTGTGATGAAGCAACCAGAACCTCAAAATAATCTCAGTGGATTTGCCCAGCCTGACATCAGCCCTCAACTGCCCAATTTTTAATGATATGAAAGATTGATCAAGGAATCCATTCTTGCATTCCCCTCCTCAGGATTTTACAGGCGAAAAACAATATGCAGCCAGTTGTGCAGCAGTTGGAGCCAGCTGCTCAGATGGAAGCACCTGTAGATGATTCTGGAGCAAAGGAAGTGGAAGAAAGGAGTAGGAGACCAGTTAAGAGAGCAAGGTCCAGCACCATCCAGCACCTGGAGATTCTCAGATTCCACCAGATGCAGTGAGGTCTATAAAGCAGAGAGGAATGTTCATCACTCAATGAGCACATTCCAGTTGGATGACCCCGCACATCCCTCTTTTGGCCACCTCTCATTCATTCCTTACCCTAGAAATTATACTGAAACAGCTTCCTGCTTCCCAGCTGTGATACAAAAAAGCCATGTGTGCCTGATCAGTTTTATTCAGAGCAGAGGACTTGGGGACACTCTTTGGCACTGCAAAACTCCTGTCCCTTCAGGTTTCTGCAAATGAAGCAATTCAACCCTGCTCTAAATGCTCCAGCAGCATTACAGGAACTCCCATCCCACCGAAAAGAGAGCAAATGGAAACCTGAGTGAAGAAAACAACCAGCTTATCCCACAGTCAACAGGAACCCCTGGGTAGCACAGGTAGTGTGCATCTGCTCCCAAGTGTGTAACACACGGCCCAGGAAGGTGCAAACAAACATGAGCTATTGACAAACCCAGGCAGCACAAATTGCATTTTCTTCCAAAACAGTTTGTGTTGCCCAGCACAGCCCAGACTGGCACTGTTGCAGCTGGCACTGGGGAGAATGAGGAAAAAAACAAGTCCATTTAGTCCCTTCCACGCCAGTATGAATTCAGCACATAAACAAACCCCACGGAGGCAGATACACAACCATCTCTGGGGATTTGGGGCCAGTTGCACTCTGTCTTCCACACTGGGTAAACAAACTGGTTGGGAATGTTTTACCAGCAGCACTGCACTGTTCCAGAAAGATTTCCTCTACACATGAGGAAATTTCCTATGGAAGATGCAAATCAGAACAGTAACACTGATCGGAGTGGGGATGAAGGCAGGAACATGAGGGTCCCCCCATGGTGGTAAAAGCTGCTCCCCCATCCACTGCCATCCCCCAGCATTCACTGTCACAGATTTGTCCACATTCCTAAAGGGACAACTGAAGTTCCTGAACTTTACAGTAACAGATAAGGAAAGCAAAGTGCTGCTGAAGAATGGCTCTGAGGCAAATTATTTTTCTTTTTGCTGCAGATTATGAGTGATATATTTGGGTTTTGCTTGTTCTTCCTTAAAGCTAGATTTAATCTGCCTGTCTTCCAAATGCTGCAAGTGTAAGGCAATAAGCTTTACAGGATTTAATTAATATACTGCAAGCAAGGAGTGCTGGTCAGCCATCTCCTGGCAAAAGCCCAGCTGGAGGAGGACTACTATTCACATTCCAGATTTATTCTAAAGGAGGAAGACAGGTTGATAACATTATCACACTGGCCTAAATTATGTAGTTCTCTTAATGCTGCAGGATCACAGCCGTTTAATCCAGGGCAAACAAGAGTCACTGGTTCGGAGGGATTCAGCTCCTGCTTCCTTTCAGGAATGCCCTTTGCTTTCATGCCTCACACCCATCAACAGCTTAACCATTCTGGCACCAGCAGTGAAACAGAATGTTCATCTTGGAGGCTGAATCAACACTGCTCCAGCCGAGGGCTAATTACACTAAAATTAAAGGGAAAAAAAAAAGCTTCAGGAAAACTGTTCACAATACACACAGTGGGGCAAACCTAGGAAGTTTTTGCTCATCTGCATCTCACAGGACAATAACAGATGACAAAACCTGTCAAGTTCTAAACATTAGAAAGACAAAAATACAAGGAAATAGCCAGAAAGACCAAGAACATTCAAACTGTTTTACTACAGAGCAAAGATTTTTCAAGCTGTTCACCAGTTACTGAGATAGGCCACTAAAACCAAGACTAAGATCCAGATGTTCAGGAGCCCGAGAAAAGAGCAGGATGATAATGAAAGGGAAGAACAAGTTGCAAGAATGCTGATGGTTTGCAAAATTATCAGAGACACCTGGTGCGTTTGTTTTAAATTAAAAACTACTAAATCTGAGATTATTACATCACTTATGATATTTGTACATTGCAAGTGAAAAGCACCCTGTTAACAACAGCAGCAATGATGCTCCAAACAATATTAAGGCAATTATGCTAAAACGATCAAATAAAGTATTTCCTTCAGGACTTCCAGAAATACAAGAGTGTAAGCAAATCTGACAGCAACTGAAGATTGTGCTCTAGAGATCCACAACAATCAAAGGGTGAGCTGCTCTTTCCTTGGTTTTAATAATCACAGAATGTATTTTTCATTCTAAATCTTCCTCTATTATAAACACAGAGGGAATACAGAAAGTTCCTGAATTTCTAAGACCTAAAAGCAGACAGGAAGACTGTGCATTAATCCATTTCTTAATGTATTTTAACAAATTTACAGGCAACACTGACAGTGGGGAGAATACAGCTGACTTTAAAGCTCTATCAGAATTACTTTCTTCTCATATACCACAACCATGGATGGAAGCATCCATGGGAAAATGGGAAATGTTGAGTTATCTTTTTTAGACTTGATGAAAAAATTGCTGTAATAATCTGTAAATCACCCTGAACTATCTGGACCTAAACTTTTAACTCCATCCTCCATGGTCTGATCTGCAAACAACAGAACTGCTGCAACAGTCACCTGTTTGCTTAGGGGTTCCTGGCTGGGCTTCAGAACCTGCTTTGAGATGTGCAAGGATGCTCCTAGTCCACTGTGGCACTGGACATGACCACAAACCCAAAGCAGGCCCCAAGTGAACCACTGCAAGTTCAGCAGCTCTGAATCCCCAGACAGCCCAAGCCAAGCAAAGGACTCAAACACCTGAGTCAAAGGCACTGGGAGAAAGTGCCGTGGGTCAGCAAGGAGCAGAGATGGAACAGCAGCAGCTGGGAGTGCTCAGTGCTTCCTGCTAACCCAAGTGAGGGATGACAGTGTCATCCTGCCTGTGCTCAGCTCACTATCTTTAAAAACCTCCTCCGTCGTGAGACAGAACTATTTCGGTTCTTCCAACAGTTTGATAAATAAACTGTTTGACTGTGACATCCCCCAGAAACTGCAAACACACAGAATGTACTCACGGGACAAATGGCACACACAGCCCTGCTGACCATGCACTCACACACTGCTGTGGCTCGGATGCTTGAGCTGTCTCTGCTGATACACTTCCACACGCTTTTCAGGAATTCCTGCTAGCATGACTGGGAAAAAATAATAATGACATTGCTTCGGACTTTCTAAATCCCTCCCTGTAGGAAGGATTTGTGATCAGATTAGGGAGCACCAGAGGTTTATTTATTTATTTGCAGGAAGGACAGCCAAGGTGAACTGTATCCCTGGATCTGACAGGGGCTCCAGGCTGCAGCAAAGCCAGCTCAGACACTGCCTGGCTGCTCTGGAGACGGCATCAGACAGCACTTATTAAAGAAAAAGAGGGGATTCATGTTTTTGATATTGGCACAAAGTGGGAAGCAGCGTGCTTCCCACTCTGTTTTTGCTCGAGTTTGGCACGTTTGAGCTACGCTTTTCTTCTCCGGTACCTTTTTTTGTCATCTCAAGTCACATTCACATGAACATATAAATACGCAGATCCTTACGCTCTGTGTATAGCAGATACTTACAAGGATGGTCTCAAAAAAGAATATTCTTTTCACACACTAAAAAAATTATACAGAGTTATTTTAAATTCAGAACTGTTTGTATATTCCTTATAAGTTTATAAAACTCTCACTGTCCTCCCATGACTAACGAAACTGGAATTGAGAGAGTATTCTATATTTATAACTCGTCTGGTTGCTCATGCCTATGGCCCTATTTCCACCCTCCATTACTGTACACAGAGCTATGTGAGGTATTGTGGGTTCCCAAACTTCACCGATTTCCTAACAAGGCAGGCCTGTGTCCCGGAGGAACAAGCTGGGGGCTGTTTCGTTCGAGCATTGGCCCAACTCAGAGGGAGAGGCCTTGAGCACTGTGGTTTTGGCAGCTCATCCTGAAGCTGGTATTAGAGGCCATGTCTGGGCAGTGACACGCCGAGCTGGCACCGGGCTGGGATCAATGCTGTGTCTGCACACAAACCCTCTGGGACTCCTGCACACTCACCCCAGTGATCTCAGGCTGCACGGAGCGGCTCCCGCTCACCTACAGCATGGACACACCACAGGCACCAGGCAAACCAAACACTGGCCTCTCAAAATCCAAAGGAGGCAAAACCCTCCAATTTTATCCAAAACTCCCCCAAGAGCATGGTGTGCTCACTGATGCTGGCCCACTACAGACCTCCAGTGGCTGGCACAGAAAGAGACTAACAGGTATCCAAATGCAGCAAAATAAGGAAAAAACTGGATTACATACAAATGATGGCTGGATGACATTCCTTATCCATATGAACACCATGCAATCATATCCCATATTTTGAACAAAAATACTTAGCTAGCTCAACAATCCCAGCAAAAGGTTTTGTCATTGCAGAGGTGCCTCAATCAATACATTTTTAACTCAGGCCAGACACTTGTGGGGCACAAGGCTTTTTTCAATTCACAGCTCATATATATGCTCAATATAAATAAGTATTTATCCAAAAAGCAGACGGAAAATAGGCAGACATTTTTTTAAATTCAAAATATGTTGTTGGTGGCTGGGATTAGAGTCTAACACCCATGGAGGTGGATTCATTACAAGGCCAGGATGGATAAAAGCCTTGAGTAAACAGGTCTAGTGGGAACTGTCCCTGCCCATAACAGGAGGTTTGGGACTAGATAGGCTTAGGGTCCTCTCCAACCCTTGACATTCTAGGCTTCACTGATTCATCAGAGTACTAGAACTATAAAAAGCCCACAAAAAAGCAAGAAACCCAGAATTCTTCTTTAGAGTCTTTGCTGATAAGCAAGTTCAGAAGAATTTATGTGGGGGTCTGAATGCTTCCCATATAAAAGAAAGGCAAGATCTGGACAACGCTCAGAAAGTTTAAGGCTCCAAAAAACCATTACCAGGAAAGCAAGAGGTGAACATGGACAACTTTGTGTAACTGAATTGAGAATGTTTTCCCTAGGAAAATAAATGTTGCCTTAGAATACTGTAGCTGAGAGAGTGACAACTCCTGAATTCTTTTATGAGACAAACCAAGAACACCTGCCTCTCCTTCCCTTTAATACCAGGGTCACTGGCTCTGCTGTGGGGAGGCACAACTGCAACTTCTTTTCCCCCTGAATTTATTCAGCCACTTTCTTTGCCTTGCAATAAAACTGTCAGGATTAACAGGCAGCTCTGGTGAGTCAGATGTTCAGAGAGAAAACATGATCTGTACCTCTCCCCATCTCTACGGCAATGCTACTGGTGGAATTGTTTTCCATCACTTGCCACACAAGACAAACTTTTAAGAGCTATTAAACACTCCTTCAGCTTAGCAAGAAGAAAAATTATCTAAATTTATCAAAGGAGCGAAAGTTCACTACACTTTGAGGAAAGGATTTAAATATGGATTATGTTTTCATTCATCTAGACCACTGAGTAAAATCATGAAAAGGTTTTTGAAGAATTAAATAGAGCAAAACTTAGTATTACCATTTAAAATTATTTTTTTAAGTTTCATATTATTTACATCATCTATAATATGTTTATGCTGAAGAACAGCAGTGATGTTTTTCCACAGCATGTGATAATTTGTCAGACCCTTTTCTACAGTTTTTAGATATTCCCTTTTAATGTTAAAATTCCACTAAGTATTTCATTAATTCTGCAGAGGGCTCATATCAGTTACAGGAGAAAACCCAGGCTCTCAAAACAAACAAGCTCTACAATTCAGTAGTATCAGTATTTACAGGTTCTTCATGCAGAACGTGCAGACTTCAGACAGACCATGAAACTTTCCACAACCTCGTTTACTCCAGAAATTACTGCATTTATAGGACACCCACGAACACCTACAAATGGAAAATTTATTGAATTCCAAGCTTTATTTCTCAATAATACTGTAGTAACAAGACTGCAATTACCTTTTCCTCCAGTTACGGGTCTCCCTGAGCCAATAACTGCAGATATCTTTGGTTATAGAGGTCAAGGGGGTGAAAGCATCACCACACTTCCCATTTTCCACCTCCTCATGATGCTACACTGTGTTTTTACTATTCAGAGGTACATCCCCCTCCTTGTACTGATCTATTCTGAACACACCAGCCATGCCATTCCCTACATTCTCCAGCTGTGCATGTACAGAACACAAAGCAGACCAAGAACAAAATATTTCTGGCCATGCTGCAGATATCAATACCACATCACCCCCACAAACATTTAATGCTGATGCTGAGAAATGCTGTGACAGCTATGTACCACCTCTGGTCCAGCTGCTCCTCACTATGAAGGGGGACCAGTGGCTGGTTTTGGTCAGCTGGAGGGGGACAGGGCTGTATTGCCATCACTTCATTTGAAAACCACTTTCCTATTCCATCATCAGAAATGGTATTTCTCTTCCAATGTTTACAACTGCAACATGAAACAACAAATGGATCTGTCTCTATTTCACGAAGGGCCTGCTTTCTCTACAGTTACATGAACTTCAACTTCCATACCTGTTAAATGAAGTTTTCTGTAAATTATGCAAACAGTAGCCAGAACGCACTGTTTAAAACTCACGCTGGTTAAAAACAAACAAAACCCAGACAAACCCAAATTTGCAGACAGAACCTTCACTGAAAAATAATGAAAGGGAACTACCAAAAACAGTAGATCCTGCTTGTTGATGGCTCTGAAACAAGAAACAGGGAGGGGAAAAAATAATTAGTATTCCAGGATGTCCCACGCACACACCCAAAACTAAAAGCATTAAATTGGATGGGAATAGAATAGATGATCTTGCCTGCAGTCAAATACAGAGAAGTAACATTTAAATTGCAAATTACAGAGCAGCAGATTTTTGCACAAAGTTCAAGGCTGTTCTATAGTTTGTTTTTATGAATTAGGAATGACGTGGGGAAAAATTAAGGGGCAGAGCCAGCTACTACCCTTAATACATATTTCAGCTTAAATATTTCTCAGATTCATTTGATGCAGTTTATCCAGGCACCATGGCTCGTTAAAGTGATGACAGAAAGTAAAGCAGCTTCCCAGAGATCATCCCCAAGGATGCAGCATCCGCTGGTGGCCAGGCTGCTGCTGGAGGATTAACTGCTACACAAGGATCTCCAAACTGACTGGTTACTCCCTTCTCCCCACATCATCTCCTTCCCCACATGGGAAACTTTTAATCCATTTACACCTTTCCTGGACAGTGCTTTTCCACCAAGAGTTCAGACAAAACTTCTGCTTCCATTTCCCGGGTTTTAAAGAGCTTGTTCCTACCAACATCAGCTTCTTGGCCTTGGTTCCCACAAATTAAGCTTGATGAGTGCTTAGTAACTGAAAAATACATACTTCACATTCATACAGTGCTTTTTAATCAGCAGTTCTCAAAATGCTTTACCAAGTATGAAATCTAATCAAGTGGCTGGTTTTAATACAGGGTTTGGGGGGATAAATGCAATAAAAATTTAAAAAATAGTTACTCCATGTTAAAGCAAAAGGCAGAAGATCAGGAACAGAAGAAGCTGTTTGCCTTGATATGCAAAAGCTTCTGACACTACATGACCATAATAACTTTTAAAAAGCAGCCAGTCCTGAATTACAGACTTCAGGACATGATTACAGAACACTATCCAGAGGACCTGGGGCTCAAGTATTTTCTTGTCAGGTTGTTAGCACCTAATAGAGAAAAGACCAAGTAAAAGCCAGACGATCTTTTAAAAATTATTTTTGAAATCAGCTTGCTTTGGGAGTATTTGTAAAAAATTCTACTAGTGAATATGTCAGTAGCCATAAAAACCAGGTATTTCACTCTAACAGTGGAACCTAGCCTAGTCTAAAATGTAAAATACCTCTGCAATTTCAGACTTGGGTCTTTTGGGACAAACACAAAGACAGTCTGGTGAAGATTCTGCAGGCTTTAAAGGATGACAACAAATGTCAACATCTTCAGCACAGAAGGAAATGAGGCTTGTCTGACCAAAGAGTATTGAGCCAAAGGCTTTACAGTGACATAACAGATCACAGTACCATAAAAAATAAAGGCTGGAAAGGACCTCCAAGATCATCAAATCCAACTTTTCACCAATTACCACCTTGTCCAGTAAACCAGAGCACTGAGTGCCTGTCCAGTCATTTCTGGAACACCACCAGGGACAGGGACTCCACCATCTCCTTGAGCAGCCCCTCCCAGTCCTGACCAGTCTCTCAGTGAAGAAATTCTTCCAGATGGCCAACCTGAACTTCTCCTGGCACAGCTTGATGCCATTTCTCTTGTCTGCTGAGACAAGAGCCCGACTCCCTCATGCCAGGGGGGTGTAGAGGCCACCCCTGAGCCTCCTTTTATCCAGGCTGAACACCCCCAGCTCTCTCAGCTGCTCCTCAGAGGGCTTATTTGATCCAGACAAGTCAGCACCACATCACTCAACAGTAAAATTCAGCTGAAAGGCTCATTATAAACTACAGGAGGGTAAAGAATGTAAAGCAGAATCTTGGGATTCTTTTAAGAAAATGTGCACAAGGTATCTTCTCCAAAGGTTTCTAGCTTAGATGTATTTTAACTCAAGGACTTTTTGATTTTTGAAGGTTTTCCAATTAATAAGCCAAATGGCTTTACAAATTAATTTCACTTTTTAAAACACATTGTTTTCTTTGTTTTGTTGTTCTGGGTTTTTAATCACATATGCAGATGGTGCCACCTGGGAAAGTTTACACGCTTACATCATTAAGTGTCTTTGAATTAACTTCATGCCAATATTTTTTTTTAAGACATAACACTGCCAAATTTGTCACTTGAGAAAAGTTAATCTAATTCTTTTCTTGCTTGCTGGAGAGAGATGGTGACTTCTCCCATTGAGGGACACACATGGACAGAGCTCAGCCACTTCCAGCCACATAAAATTCCCACATTTTTATCTCTGGTCCCCACTTGACTGCCCAATGTCTGATGGAACTTCTACTGCACAACCAATGTCAGTAACAACTGGATTTTCTCAGCCACCACCAGCCTCAGTTCCCTGCAGTCACAGCTGAATTTAACAGGGGGATGTGACAGCATTTCACTCAGAGCACAAAGATGGAACCTGGAGTCTCCATGATCTGCCCACAGCTGCACAGCTTGGGACACAGTCCAAACCATCTGCATCTGAACCTGGGAGATTGCTCCAAACTGCCTTTTTTAAGATTAACAAATGTGTCTTCCTCAAAAATTATCATTTAGAAAATGACATTACCAGGTCAATGTGTTCCTGAACCCTGTCTTTGAGAAAAGACAATTTAAAAAGCATTTTGTGGCTGTTGGTGCAATGGGTAACAAAAACCAAATAGGCTCAGAACAAATAACTTAATAGCAATGTCCGTGGAAACCAAAATCTTTTTAAATGCAGTTTGAAATCTGCCAAGTTACACTTAAAGGAAATTCTACAAGGCCACAAGCCCCTTTGGCCAGCTTTTCATTCCCTCAGATCTCACCTCACCTGCATGGCAGTGCACAGCTTGGCTCACATCTTTCCTGTCCCTGGACAGACGAACCTGGCATCCTGTTCACTCTGCTATCTCCCACCCTACATCAGCTTTTCCCCTGCTCCCCTGTTGGCCTAAATTATCCTTCAGGAGCTTGCACACTCTGCAGACTCTTCCTTGAGCTCTTAAATTACTCCTCAAGCCTTGCTCTTATCCAGACTACTAAAAATGCAACCTCAGGAACTATTACCTATAAAGCATTAAAAACATGATCCTCATGAACCTGGTACTCCCCAAACATCCATACAGCCTAGTGGGAACCCCATCAAAAACCAGAAGCTACAAAGTTGATGCACATGTGAATCTAGTTTTTATTGATTTAAATCAGCTTGATAAAGCAACAATCTTGACATGCATCCAACAAATTGCAGCAGAGTCCTGTATCTAAGGATGAAGGTCACAATCAAGAAATATTCAGCAGCTCTAAGACTAATCTCATGATCCAAGTTATTTTCTTAGTAAATTTCTGCAGCATATATTGCTTCATGGACAGCATCCTACTCATTTATAACGTGCATGCTGTCAATCAAAAGATTCAATAATTGAGCTACAATCACATTTAGAGCTAAATGCTTTTGAAGTCTAATCATTCCAAATCAAGGCTCAGCAGACTAGTCCAAAGAATAATGTCATATTCCAGAGCACTGTGGCTTCCACCGAGTACACAGTGTGTCTAAGTAATTACATGCCAGAGAAATCCACTTTTAATAAAATTATATTGGTTAAATAGGAAAAAAAAAAAAAGCATAGAACAAAATTTTTAAATCCTCAAGTATAACCATTATTTTATCTGCACCTCTACAGCCTCTCACATGACAGTAAGTGTGTGGTGTTGGTGCATTTTTGTCAACAAAGAAGACGAGGCTGCACTGCAAACACCTGCATTAGAGAGGCTGCTTACAGGTTCAACGACTCTTTGTGCATCCTAAATGCCACAACTGAAAAAATAAACAGGAAAAGAAGGGATGAGGAAAAAGAAATAAAATAAAAAAAACGCCTTGTGTTGTTTCATTCACCACTGATTCCGAAACACTCAAGGCAGCCGCAGCTCGGCGGGGAAACGCAGCCGGGATAACGCCAGGGCTGTGTCACTGTGCCCGCGGGACCACACAGCCCCGGCATGGTTTGGGATGGTCTGGGATGCTTGGGATGGTTTGGGATGCTTGTGAGTCTGGAGCAGCATCACGAGGCGCTGCCCACAGGGTTGCTCCATGGGCAGTGACAGCAGAAATATCCCCTCCCAACCCAGCTCCATTGAAACATCCCCTCCCAACCCAGCTCCATTGAAACATCCCCTCCCAACCCAGCTCCACTGAAACATCCCCTCCCAACCCAGCTCCACTGAAACATCCCCTCCCAACCCAGCTCCACTGAAACATCCCCTCCCAACCCAGCTCCATTGAAACATCCCCTCCCAACCCAGCTCCACTGAAACATCCCCTCCAACCTGGCACACAAACCCAGCTCCACTGAAGTATCCCCTCCCAGCCCGGCACACTCCGTGCCCACAGCTCTTGACTCCAGGCTTCAAACTCAACGGGAAGCAGGAGCAGCAGCCATTCAAAGAGCAGGGAAAAAAGCTCTTTTAAAAGCTCACATCACAAAACAAAGGAAAATTTAAAGGCAGAGCTTATCATAACCTCAGTGTGATTCTGCAGGTATAGATTGCTCTTCATAAAAATCAATAGAAGATGATTTTAAGCCGTTTGATTTCATTATTGTGTATCAAATCTCTGCTCTGAATGGAACATCTGAATCAATGCAAAGCTGCTACAGGCTACACTGTCACAGGCTTTCACGTGCCTTTTCTCTACCACTCTCACCACAAAGACAGCGAGATAAGAACCCCACACTGGAGGTTATTTGATATTTCTAAACAAGTACCAGCAGCAGATAGGCTTTTTCCCTTTAGCCTTCTGATTTTTCACACTGATGTTTCAGATGGAGAAGAAAAACCAAGCATGAACTGCACACAATGCACTGGTTTGCTGCAGTGGTGACTGGAGAACTAAAATGTCCTATTTCCAGTACTGAGAGATGAAAACATGTTGAATTAAACAAATACACATGTACGCTCTTCATGCTGAGGCTGTGGGGTTTCACCACAAAAGAAACACATTATAGATCACTGAATGCATTAAAAAAAGATGGCACAGTGGATTTCTATGCTGTGCTCTGAATCATAACGAGGGGCTTGTTAAAACCTGAGCAGACACACAAAAACAAATGTCGTGGCAACGGGATTATTTTTTATATCTGTTTCAGTCAATATGTCACAATATAAAAACCTGGAGTTTCAACCTCTGGGTTTCTCTGAGCCTCCACCCCTAAATGATGTCCCTTTAGTTAAATAAATTGCTGCCTTCATAATCCAGTCAGCACATCCCAAGCTCCACATTCAGAAAGGTTAGGATCCCATTTGTTTCCCACTCGTAAGACTGGCAGCGAGAGGGAGCGAGAGGCACGGCACAGCCTCCCACTCGTATCCTGAACGCCCCCAATCCATATGGGAGTCACTCCAACACCCCAGCTCTGCACCTCAAAAGCTGCACTGCTCACAACTTCAAATAAATATCTCTTTTCTCCTTGCATCGTTGTCAATTTGCTTCTTTTGAGCACAGACTACTCCCGACAGGATCAGTATGAACAACTTGGAATTTCAAGAAAAAAAGAAAATAATCCAGAAAAAGTAATGTGAATAAAGTATCAGGCTTCAAATCTGTTAAATAACTGCTATGAAACCTATTACTGATATTTTTTACGCCTTTTTTTTTTTTTTCTTTTTTTCTTTGTAATATGGCTATTTGGGATTACTGTAAGACTTCTTTGTTCACTGAATACAGACACTCCTATTACCTGCCTAGTAAGCCAGTGGATGGTACCACACCCCCTCTAAATCCTCCAAATCATGTATCTGCAGATGTATTTACAATTTAGAGGAAGCAGGACTCAGTAGGACTGGGGTGGGGGGGGTATTTGTTTTCTGTATTGAGAATAAGAAAGTGAAAATGAATGCAAATACCTCCTTTCTTGGCAGCAGGCAGCGCATTGTGAGCATCTCAGCCTCCCAGTCTGAGCACTGCAGCTGCCGAGCGGAAGAAATAAATAAATAAGAGCCCAACCCTAACAGCAAAGTATTTCAAAGGACAAAGGATATAAAAAGAAGAGCTGCAATAGAGATTTCAGCACAGCCACGAGTGAGACATCCCGAATTCCTGCGCGTTGTAGCTGCCCTCGGATTATTCCCTTATTTTTAAGCTCCTTACAATAAGTCCTACTTATCAGTTATTCACATCCACCCCTCATTTCCCACCCTGTTGTGATTTGCTGCAAAGGCCATCCCCCATCCATCACCCCTTGGTGGTTGTTTCTTTCACTGAACCGACATCCCATCAATCTGAAGATCCAGGTAGCAAATCCCATGGGCTCTAGATGCACTCTTATTCTAAATGCACTGAATAATAATTTATCTGAACACCTTTCAGAGCTGATCTTGAGGTGATGGACTTCAGGTGCTTGGCTTTGTTTTTGAAATCACCTAGGCAGCCCAGGTCCCTGTGAGTGATGCAGGAGCATCAGGTATTGTGGCCTCCTGTTCTGGGCCACAAAACCCGAAGAGACACAGGAAGCAGCTACTCCAGTACTCTCACAGTTTGCATTTGCTTCACTTGGGCTGTCTCACCAGCTAGGAACAAACCTCAGCTGGGGCATGATGTGGCTTTTCCCCTTCCTGGCACAGCGAAGAAACAACAAACCCAAAGATGCAGGTCACAGCCTGGAGCCTGCACAGGTAAAGGGACTCGTTCCCAAGCTCACACAAAACCCCAGGTCTGCTGAGCTCTGAAGGGAACAGGAAGCTCATCAGCCCACATGGTTCAATAAGACAAAGAAGAATACATATTTAAACTTTCATTTAAACTTTTTTTTAAAAGCAGCACTCCATTCTGACTTCTCAAAAGTAAAAATTTTGGTTTAGAAGCCATGTCAATTAGGATGGTTACCTGAAGTAGAAATGCTCTATTTCTGAACAACAGATAATTGGACATAAATTATTTTCTGCAAAACTTTTGCTGATTATTTTGAAAGCCAGAAGTATGGCCACAGAATAACACTGTGCCTCTTCACAATCACTGCAGAAATGTGATACTTTACATACAGCCACCATACAGCACAAGAAAAACATTTTTCCGGTGAAAGAAGAAATTACATGCCTGTATCCTTTAATCAGAAGAGAGCTTGGGAAGTCAGCAGATTAACCTCATGATATAATGATATAGTGATATAATACTGCTAGCAAAATTCACTCTACAGAAATATTAATTGCTTAACTTGTTACAAATTTGGCCTAATTCCTTAGAAGGATTTTATCAGATCCACAGTACTCCACATATTTGAAGAGATCTGCGACCAAATATATCAGAGCACAAGTCAAAGGGATAAACACTAACATAATTCTTCAGCTTCTAAGGAGCTGTCAGGTTTGCTCCTCGACAAACACGTGAAGAAACTCTTCATACCCTGCCTGCTGCTCTAAGCCACACATTTCACTCCACACAGAAAAACATATTTCAAAAGCCACTGGTAAGCTACCACTTTGCACTACTCATTATATGAATTTAATTTAAAAATATAGTTAAGTACATCTGTCCCAGAAAGGAGAGCTATCACAACAAAGCGAGATGTCTCCATACACACATTGCCTCTGGTATCTGCTGCTTCCCCTGGAGCATGTGTATCATTTCTGCAACATGATGAAATTCAGAATGAACAAATAATTCCAGCAGGAACTCCATACAAGTTTCACAAAAGGCAAACATTATTTTTTGAAAACCAAAACGCAGTTGTGAAGTTAATCTTCACTACAGAAGACTACGAGAAGCGTGAAGCACAGAAAAAAAGCCCTTACTTGAGTAAATATGCATAGAAAGGTGGTTAACTGTGGGGTTTGGAAACTGGAATCATCTAAGGATATGGGCAAGGGATTCTTGCAGCAGAAAAATCTTTTAATAGATACTCTTGGAGAAGGAGGGGGGAAAGTAAATTTTGGAGCATACATGAAATTTTTCAGGTCAGATACATCTGCTCCATTAAGGGATTTCACTAGCACTGGTTTTCAACACAGTTTTCCTCTAGCCAGAAGTTAATGCTTGTTCCATTTGACCCTGGAATGGAGCAGACAGTAAAATATTTAGAAGGCTTGACAAAGCTGGTAACAAGAATAAAGTGCTCAAAATGAGAGAGTGGAATTAAACCACCAATAAACTAGGTCAAATTATTGGAGTGCAGAGTACCCTGAAATACAGCAAAAAGTAACTATTATAATTGTAATTTCCATCCCAGGTCATTTAAATGATTAATAGCAGGAGTTAGAAAAAGCAAATTAATTCCTGCAACTAATTCAATTTTGTTTTATTTCCTTGGGTTGTCTGGACTTTTAAGCTTAGTACCCGAAGTCCTTTATGCTTTTATTGCAATAACCTGATGGACTTGTACTTTTATGCATTTTATGGGGGCCTAAATCTCATTCCTATTATTTGCATTTACAAACACGTGCCCTAAAACTTTACTTCACCAGGACCTGCACAGAGGTACCTAAAGAACAGAGTTGTGTTGGAAAAGATATCTAAGAGTCAATACAGCAATGCCAAGGCCATCAGTAACTGATGTCCCTAAGTAAGGGCAGGATGCAGGCACACCTGGGGATGCTGCCACGCCTGGAACTAGTGAGGATCATCAGCCACACGGGTGTGGAGGCTCCGCTGGTCACCGCAACCACAGTGCAAACCAGCGCTGGTGTGAGCAGCAGCCCGGCCAGCAGAACAAACCCCCGGACCGACACAGCCACACCCGAACTGAGCCGCTGCTGTGCACACACAGCTGGCTCACAAACACCTCCAGCAGCCCAGGGAAGCTCCGCCAGGGCCAGCACCAGGCCGTGTGACAGCACAGAGTGACAGCACAGTGACACACACAGTGACACACACAGCGACAGCCCGGCTGCCTCGGCCGTCCCTTCCCACGCACGGCTCCACTCCACGCCTGCCAGCAGCCCCGACACGAGCAATTCCCATCCCCTGCTCCTCCACCACACCCACTGCCAGCTCTTCGTGCTGCTGCAATGGGGGAAACCTGCCTCAGGTCACGGCAAAAGCTACAAATCCGCTTATTTTAACACGACGCCGCCACGCTTCCTTCTCCACGCTCCCCCGAGACGGGGACAGCACCTCCCTCCCGGCAGAACGCAGCCTGTGCCTGGGAAAGGGAGATGGAAAGGCCATCAGCCGGGTCCCCCGGCACGGCAGAGCCAGCCTGGCCCTGTCCCGGCCGTGTCCCGGCCGTGTCCCCATCACAGGAATACGAGGAGGGGATGCCCCAGCCGGCGGGCGCCGAGCGCGGTGCTCGCACACAAAGGAGCTCAGAGCAGCGGACCCTCCCCTCCGCCCCTTCCTCCACCTTCCCCCGCCTCCAGCCCTCCAAACAGACCTCGGCCTTTCATCAAGGGTGGAAAAAAACCCCCCAGAATAACCCACCCTACAGCAACCCCATGTTTTTCCCTACAGGGCGATTAAACAGCTCCTGTATTAATGAGGAGAAACCCAAATTTAGAAGAGGCGCAGCATCCAAATATAGGTTGCAACACACCTCGCTCTTGAAAAGGGTCTCACTGTTTCCCTCCCGGCCCGAGAGGAGCCACGGGCTGAGCTCACAGCGCCGGGGGCTGTGTCTGCCCCGCAGCCTTGCAGCATCCTGCATCCCACCGCAGCATCCCACGGGAACGCAGCATCCCGCTGCCCCCACCCAACACCCCCGAGGGCAGCATCCCGCCGCCGCCCGGCCCAGCACAGAGGTGGTATTTTGGTAGATGCCAATAATCCTGCTCCCCAGGGAGGATCCCTGGGACTGGCCTGTTATTCCAGGCTGAAAGTAGTAAACAACCTCCCAGGGGCTGGAGACAGAGGTAAACCCCAAAGATGCCATGTCCTTTGCTGGAGCGAGTGCTATTACAGGACAAAAACAACATGGAGCTTCTCAGGCTGTGCTAAAAAAATGTAAGGCAAAAGTTAAGAATGCTGTTCCTATAAGAGGAAAAAAAAAAGACTGAAATCAAAGTCATATGTTTCTCCAGAGCATTTTACGAGCTTGTTTACGACAAACTGTGTTCACCAATGCTCTGAAATTTAGAAGATAATTTGACTTATTTTCTTATCCAGGTAGATTTTTATAAAGATCTTTCGCCCCCTTTTACAAACATTTACTTTTTTTTTTCCTAAGAGAGAAAACAACGCGGGGAGGGAAATATCAATGCACTCAAATCAGACACGAGTTTCTCTATACATTCAGAAACATTCCAGCAAAACCAAGGCTTGGTATTTAGCTTGATAACATACAGATGAAGGAAGAACATTCCCAATAAATCCACCCCACAGGGGAGGATTTTAAAATTTGTTAAAAATGCTATTTGACCACATTCTGTTGCTATAGTCGAGTGATGTCACGCTTGCTGCAAGACAGAAAATGTGCCACTCAGAGTAACATCGAAGACAGCTCCAGCCAGGATGGGGGGATTAGTTTGGCCTCTTTCAAGAGAATAAATTATTGCTGAAGATGTTTACACAATGCAGCTCCATGAGCTGAAAGGTTGCTTTCAGAAGAGGCCCAGGCCCTGCCGGAGGAATGCGAGCACAGCCCAGGGCAGGCTGAGGCTCAGCAGCTCCGTTTCAGCCTCTGTCTTTCCCTTCAGGTGACTATTTTTGGGAGGCACAGAGTTGTGTGCGTTGGGGCTGGAACCAGCCAGCTCTGAAAACATTTGGAGTATTTTAGACAGGACAGTCTCAGCATCATGTTCTAAAAGCAACCTGAATTGTAGGAAATGTTAAAAAAAAAATGAAAAGTGCAACAGCAGAAAATAAAAATGGAAGTAAATCTAAAAATCAGATCACAGTGAAAAGTTGTCCTTCTTGTTATCACTGTACAACTACACTCATCAGAAAACTCACTGTTTTACAGACAATGACAACACAGAGCATCATAAGGGAGCACAAATTTGGCCTCAATTTACTCCTCTAGAACATAGCAATCCCTAGTTTTTACACAGCTGTATGTAGACATCCCTACTACCACTGCCTAGATATCACACATCAAGAAACACTAAAACACAAATTTAGATGAAACATCATTGACATTTTGTTTCCATCTTTTCAAAACAGAGAATAACCAGACTGAACCCTTTGACAGCACTCAAAATCTGTGCATCAAAAAAAAAAAAGAGAGGGGGTGGTGCAGGGAGGGAGAAAACGCTCTCAGATGTGTGCCCAGCTCCTCACTACTGATTCTTTTGTCCAAATACACAGCAGAAAATAAAGAGACATGGGGATTGTCAGGGTACTGAGATTCAAAACAGAAGGGCTTAGGAGGAGGAACAAAAGACCTCCTGTAAAAGCATCTGCAAAGTAAGCAGGAGCTACAATCCACCCAGTACCCACTTTCAAGTCTCCCATTAAATTCCTGATGTAGTGATGACAAGAAAACCCTGGACTGACTTGGACTATGAAGAACCTACATTAAATCTCACGGTTTTACCCGTGCTTTAAATCAGGAAGCAACTTCAGGACCTTGACCAACAAAGCCCCAAGGCTCCTGCACTGACCACAGTGGATGCCCCAAACCCCCCAGAGCAGGGAATCTGAGCCTGCAATGCAGAGGCTCCAGTGAAAAGCACTCTTAATAACATAACAACAGCTAGCTTACTGTCAGTAGGCTTAGAAGAGTTTGCACTTCCTGTGTGTTGAGTGGGTTTTGTGTGTGTGCTTGATTTGATTTTTAAGGAGGACAGTGCCACCAGGAAGGCTGAAACTATTCCACAGACACTACACAGCAACAGCTGCAGTGGGAAAGAAAAACAGATGTCAGCACACCTTGTTTCTATACCTAGTAATAAAATATTTATGGATCATTCTCCTTTCTTCCCTCTCCCAGTTTCCTCTGCTCTGCTGGACACACATTCTGTGAAAACTCACTTTCAGCTGCTTAAGCCTGACTTTTGCTCGACTTGGCAGTTTTCCGTGTATGGTTGGATTCAACAACCTTAAAGCTCTTTTCCAACCTAAATGACTCCATGATTCAGGTATCTCCTGTTTCCCAGAGACACTCTCCTGAGTCCCCACAGCACGTTCTGCGTGAGCTATCACCTCCCACTCCCAAAAGCCAAAGCCACTGTCCTAACAGGTTCCTCCACAAGGAACCTTAGGAGAGCAGGGTGACAATTCCTGGGGATCAGGCAAGGTGAGACATGCTGAGTCACTCAGGAGGAGTGACACTGTAGCAAGTAACAAAATACCTGCAAAGCAGTGTTTCCTGCATCCACCTGGTTGCCAGCAACACCCAGCACCCGACTTTGAGGTGTAACCTTTCTTTATGCACCCCACACCAAACAGTGCAGCTCCCTCCCTCATCCCCACACCTCCTGTCTCCCCTTTTAAAGGGGGAGAAAGCCTCCCTTTGCTAGAGAAAAACTTCTTTAAAAAAACTTAAAAATTAAAACCGTCATTTAGGCAAGAGAATATTCGGAATTTATGGCTTAGATTTGCATGCCTGCAGGCAAATCAGAGGCAAGACATCTCTGATCAACTTCAGTAGTCCTTATCTCCCGTAGACAAAGCAACACCTCCATCAAGCATATGGATCATCAACGTGCCTCCTGGAAGGGACAAGGGAGATTAGGTATCACCAGTTATACAAGCTGCACTTTACAAATCCCGTGTCAATTAAAAGATGCTGTGTATTCTGAAACTCCCACACTCTCCATGCCTACACATCTTCTGTAGGCTGCATTGGCAGCAAAAGTAGTGGCATTTGGCCCAATAACTGAGAGGATGCTGAAGCTTAATTCAATCCTCTTCCCTGCACTCTGGGTGCAAACAAAACTAACAAACAGAACATGTCAAAGCTGGCCAAAAAGTTTTTCCAACTACTACATCATTCATGCACAACAAATGCTCCATCCAGCATTTTCTGTCGCATAACAGGAAGCTGCAGCACCGAGGCCCCCCCAGAACACCTCTCCTCATCCTTCCCACAGTTGCATCCTCCCTTTGGGACCCAGAGGGGTGACCTCACCAAAACCCACCCCAGGGAGGACTTTGAATTGCAGATACTTTATTGAAATACTTTAAATTTAAAAAATAAAATAATTCTAACACTGTAAAAGTGCAGGTTGCTCACATCTCAAATACAGACTGCAACTCTGAGCCCTTCAGCTCAGAAAGGATGGAAGAAAACTAGAAAAGGCACAAAGCAGCATGACAAAAGACCCAGAACTATTCACACATGCATGAAAACAAAGACTTGTCTTCAGTACTTCAGCCTGAAGAAAAAAACAGAATTAAAAACCAGTTACTGTCAGAGTAATTGCAAGTAAAATGCTTAAACCCACATTTAATTCCTACTAACAACTGGACTGCTCCCCCACATTCCTTCTGCTACCCAGAGATTCTGTTAATGTACAGAAATTAATTCTGCTTTTGAAGCAGAAATCAGAGTGTACAGACCCCAAAATTTTATGGGTTGCCCAAACTGTCCAATATCCTCAAGGTTACACCTCACCTCCTCAGAAATCTCCTCTTTATCTGTAAGAATACCTTTTTCTACTGAAGGATCTCTCAATTCCTATTTTCACATTCTTTTGCAAAACATTCAGATGTTTAGTTCAATTATGTTTTTTAACCCTGCTACAGTTAAACTAAATGTTCTCATTAAAAAAGAACACATTCAATTATGAAATCTGCAATTTTAATTACAATTTTCTATCCCCATCTACTTTGAAACTCAAAACCAAACCAGGACTGTTGTTTGTTCATGTCTGAACAATGTTTCTATTTACTGTGGATAAACGGAAACTTATCTAATACCACTTACACGGAGTCATAAATTGATTTTTGATTAATGTTTAATCAAAAACAAAGACACCCATCTGTCCAAAAAAAGTAGGAAGCAGAAAGCCCCGTCCATGGGAATTTTTTCTGTGTCAGCTCTCCCGAGCTCTGTGTATCGACACGAGATCCTTCCTCTCCTGCTGGTATGAGGATGCAGCTCTGTTGACAGAGCACTTTACAATAGCCAGATAGCTTCCTCCAGGAAACACTAATTTAAAACAAGATTATTTATTTTAAATACAAAGGCTCTACAACGACAACATGGAGTAAACATTTTAAATCTCAAACGCTCATAAAAATTAAGAGCATTAATGACAACCTTCCCTGCTTGTGGCAGGCAGCCAGCTGTCACAGCTGACTGTGAACAAAGCTCAGGTACCTGCAGGTCCCTCCCTGCCCAGCACTGTCAGCTGGCAGGGCCACAGGTGAAAACAGCATTAAAATCCCATGTCTCACTGAGGATGAAATCACTTTTAATGAAAACTGAATATCCAAGTCTGCATTAGAGCACACGAGACTTCGCCATCAAGGGATCCAAGTCCAGGGGAGCACCAGAAGCAGGCAGCACTCCAGATCAATACAGTGTAATAAAATTAAAAAAAAAAACAAGAATGATGAACATTTCTAGCTGTAATCAAAATAATAAAAGAGGCTATCTAACCTCAGAAGGAGTCTCTCTCTTTCAAAACAGAAGCCTGTTTTCCAGTTTGGGGGTGTAAATGCCTTGAGAGTACATCCTTTGGAAGGATGGAGTGGGGGGGTCCCCAGGATATTTGGGGGATCAGAAACATCAGGAATGCAGTAAGTCTTTAAAAGCCAGGGGTGAAGTGGCTGCTTTCTCTTCTGAATGGAGGCTGAGCAACACCTGAGTTAATCCCCAGGATCTTTTCATTCCTTTCTCAGTGTCTCTCTCTGGTATTCATGGTAAGAGCCAGAAAAGCAAACAGTGCTGCTCTAAAACATTTGGTCCCCAAACCTCTTTTTGACAAATGTAAATACACACTAATTTTTTTCAACAATTAAGAACTCCCAAAGGAAGACGGAATATTAAAAAAAGTGACAAGAACAATCTTAATTATAGCTCTGTTAACACATTATGATAATAAGTACTTGTTCTTTATCAGACATTTTTTAAAAATTATTATTGTTCTTAACTATACAAAGGCTGGTCTAAAGAACAAGGATCTTTGTCTCTTGCTGCCAGAAGAAACAGCATTTCCTGAGACCTGTTTCTGCCTCCAACTAACAGTTTTGATTTGGGCTTTAGAAAAATAACTGCATGTCCTCAGCTGGAGGGGAAAAAAGTTCCCTTCTTCCCCCTCTCCCAGATGCTCACAGGAGAGCAGCATCACCAGTGGTAATAACACTGTGTTTCATCAGCCTTCAGGAAAAACAAAGCCCAACCTCTGGCTGTCCTGGCTCAGGTAAACAAGAGGAGTTCATTACAGAGTTAATACTTGTGTTTGTTCATATTCCTCTTCCTCCTTTCCACCTCCCCTCGGAGCCCCCGGACTAGAATTACAGCCCAACAATGGCCCAATTGTCGCCCCCGGCAGCAGCTTCCAGCCCAACAATAGATCTTTCCCTTTTCTCTCCACCCAAAGGAAAATTAATAAGGAAAAATTTCTCTGATTACAGGGTAAAGAAAAACATTTTTAAGGGGGAAGACAGAGAGACCTATGTATATACCATGAGGTTCTGAGCTTCCTTTGTACAGAAGAATGTGCATTCCCTTTCCCAGGCTGCTTTGTATCCCACAGCCTCCTATGCAGGGGAAGAGATGGGGAGGAAGGTTATGTGCTCTGGCACGAATGGCATTTCCTAAGAAGGTCACTTTAACCACCACTTTAAAGGGTCCTTCCTTTAGGGAGTCTCACCTATTCCTACAGACATGCAGGGGAGAGCTGTGAGCCCCCTTTATTTCAGTGATAACCTGGAAGAACACGTGCCTGCTCTGCAAAACAGAGCTCACAGGAATTCACACTCAGAGAGGAGAAGCAGGCTGGATTTACAAAGCAAACATTGTTTTTTGTGGGGAAAGAGTATTTACACATAGGAACAAATATGTTTTATTTCCCACTTTTCAGATGAAAAAATACAAGTTACTGCACTGCAAATATTTTGGTAATGTGTGCCAAAAGCCAAAAACAAAAAGAGAGAAACCCTTCCTTTGGAGAGGGAAAAGAACCCCCACCTACTACAACCATGGCTGCACAAAGTCCAGCATTAGGCTCATGATTTGTTTCTGCCTGCTAAGGAGCCTAACATTTATTTCAGCAACAAAGCAATAACAAAGATTCAAAGCTGCTTTCCAAAAAAGTTCTCAAGTATTTAAAGAATTTGCTTGTGCTCTACCAAATATCCCTCTGTTCCTCACAGGGCTCTACCCCTGCAACCAGGGCAACATCTGTTGGTTTGGGATGACAAGAGAAGAAACAGGATATTTTGTGATTCTGCACTGCAGAGGCTGCCTAACATGTAATTCATATTGATATTAATTTCAGCTTCTGCCTACACAGTATTTACTCATGCAACAGCTAGTTAAAAGCTCTGTCCAAGTACCTTTAAGTATTTGATATTTATCTCCACTAATCAAGGTTTATTCTCTTTTAGTTATAAGTACTTTACTAAATCACTGCTCTCCGGAGTTCTGACATCTGACTTCTCCTCACTGAAACTGTTAAAAAAGTTCCATCACTTGGCTATTGCAACAGGGAACATTTACAAAAACAAATTTGAGTTCTTATTGGTTTCAATAAGAAAAATCTTGCTGATGTTTGGTAAGAATATACACACAGAAAAACCCAACACTACAAGTGTGTGAGCAGAGTTCCCACCTTAGCTCAAGTCCCAGTCCAAGGCCACAGGTTCTAATGACTAAATTCAAGGTTTGAGTTTTAACACAGCTCACCAGGACCATGCTCACCTCCAGTTAAGGGAACCTCTAGGATCAGGCCAGAATTCCTTAGTCTTGCTCAGCAGGAGCCAGGCACTGGCAGTGTGCAGCTCTTGGGCAGCACTGCTCAAATCCTGTTCAAGATTGTCCCTGTTCCACCATCCCAGAGTCCTTCACCCACTCTCTTCAGGCAATTTCTCCAGTGACATGTAGCTCCTGAAGCTGTGATTTAGCTCCTAAATTTGAGGAAACGTTAAAAATTCAAGAGCAATGCTATTCCAACAACCAGCAGGTATCTCTGTAGGAGATAGGAATTCTCTTGCCTTTGAAAAAACTCTGCACTCACCAGCAAAGCATTTTAACAGCCAGAGATGATTTTTTTATTTTTATTTTTTTTACAAAGAATTAATACTGACATCGTTACTTACAGTCCTTAAGGAGGATTACTAACATCTCTTTGCTTCATTTCCTTTCTGGTTTATGCTTAAGGACAAATATTTTGTTTATAGTGAACTAAGCACACATCCAGCTGATCTCTCTCTCAGTACTTCCTGCAAGTTCACTTGGCAAAAATCTCCAGACTGCCAAAGGCTGCCCCACGGTCCCTGAGATAACCAGGGTATGGCTGTGGAGTTGGACTGGAAAATGAGACACACCAGCTATTCTTCTTTCTCCATGAAGGCATTTATGAGGTGAGGATGTCATGCAGAAGTCCAGTATCTACAGCAGCTCGTAAATAATGCACCGTTTGACACTTCTATCACAGCCACAGTTAAAAGGAGCAACAAAAATGTACCACCCATGGTTTGTTTATGTAGGTAAATTTAAAATTAACTTCAAACTCCATTTCATTTTATGGTTGTGAATAATCCTCACCTCTGCCTGTCCTTTCCACAGTTGTGATTATAAAGGAGCATTTGAGGAAACTGCATTCTTAGAGCTTTCTAGAGCTTAACCCTCCCTGCCAGCTTCTCTTAACCTTCCAGGGAGGGAACACACAGGTGAAGTGAAATGCTGCCACTACACAGTGCCTCCCAAAATAAGAATATTTGCCCACAAGAAAGTGATCTTGCTAATAATTAAGCCCTCTGCTTTCTGGAATAGATTGGAACTAATTCCCAAGCAGAAATGTTCAAAAAACAGGTTACATTAAATTGCTATGATGGTTAACAATGGTATCTCTCCAGAAATTCCAGGTTTTTGGACAGCTGAGGCCATTTGAAGACCATGCAGTCCATCTCTCAACCAGTACCTGCAATTCCACAGTCAAGTAGAACACAAGGACTTCTGCAGATCTTTATAAAGGAAGTTTAAAAAAGAAAATCAAAGCACAAGTGTAGAAAGCCTTGCCCAAGATCCCCACAGATGCCAGAGCCTTCCCAATGCTCTATACCCATTCCACAAAATCTGTAATAACAATAATAATATTCTGGAAAGTGTAAATGAAACCTTTGCAGGAGGTGCTGCAGGAGGCAAAAAGGAGAGAGAGCAAGGATAACAACAAAAAAACTCAGCACAGGAGTACCTTTGGCTGACATGCCCCACAATCTGTCCTGGCCTTGCTCCTCTGTTGAGTTACAGCCACCTTGGTTTCTAGGCTAGGGCACGACCAGCTCCAATCCTCACTCACACCTTTCCTGTGCACCTCCAAGAAAAGCAGCACCAAGGAAGAAGCACCAGGAAACCCAGCCCTTGCCCTGGTCCCTGCTCCTGACTCACATGTAGCCACACTTACAACTTTTAGCAGTCTACTGGGGCAGCTATGATTCCTCACTTCGGTTCATTTAAGGACCTTAATTGTTTGTTTTGGCTCCAACCAGCAACTGTGTTTATGAAAAACAGGTTAAGCTTTTGGCACCAAATTGTTTTCAAAAACCCTCAGCCTTTGAAATAGCCTTCTTTAAAAAAATGTTTTTCTACCTTGAGATGCTGCATTTCTCTCCAGAGAGACATTCCACCTCCACTGCTCACTACACTGGTGTTACCTTTTTGTGTTCCCATTAATAACTTGTTTTCCTCAACAGTTCACAATCTGATCTAAAAGATTCTGTCTAAGCTAAGGCACAACATGTGACCTCTCAGGGAAATCTGAAGTTATTATTTCCAAATAAAAAAACTCCTGTACCATGTGACCACTAGTGAATTTCAAATTTTCACAGTAGATTTGCATAAACAAGGTGGACTTGTAAGTGGACACTGTGAGTACCTCTACATGGAAGCTAGATTGTACAATTTATCTCTTTAATTCAAGAAACTCTCCTGATGTCCCACTGCATCCTGTGTAGTGCTACTAAAAACTGTGACTGTTTTCCCCTGAAAGTGCAGTCAAAAGTGAAATGGCTAGAAGTCTCAACAGTGCAAAATCACCAAAAGCATCTATTAAAACAATAGACACCTATTTTTCCACCAAAAAGGGTGGTGAAAACAGAGTATCAACACTGAGCTTCATCGAGCCACGCTAACATTGTAAATGCCCTGATGTCATTTCTTGTCCATTTGAAATGGTTTTGGTCTCCAGCTTGATCATATCCAGGAAAAAATTTCCAATAGACTAATGCCAATACAGCCACCCCCTTTTTGGGTTATAATTGGTACATTTTATAAGGTCTAAAAGCCACAAAATGTTCCAAAACAGCCTGGAGTCAACTAGGACAATGCTCTCTTGGGACAAAATCACTCCAATATTCTTCAGTCTACTTCCTAGAGAAACCAAGTGAATTAAAGCAGCCATCATCCCTCTACAGGCAAGAATCCCAAAGTGCAACAGAATCTTGCTCACTGTTCTTTCCAAATGTTTGGAATCCAAGGAGACCGAGCCATCCTGCAGCACTCAGGTAAGACAGCTTGGGTTGGGCAGCTCCATGGAGATATCTCCAGGGATGCCACTTCAGCCACCAACAGCAGACAGGCAGGAAAGAGGAAGGAGTGATCAAAGAGCACAAACAGATCCAAGCCCTCTGGGTAACTCTGTCTATCAATTTAAACTTGGTATCGTCTTACTCAAAGTGAGTCCAACCCCAGCATGCAGCTTTGGTCAGATAACTGACATATAAAATTAAAGCTCATGCAATAGAAGGCTCTGGTGGAAAGGGAAGCTGTATGATTTCAACTCCTCCATTAGTGCCAGCCAGCATTTCTAGCCAACTGCCTACAGTTTGACCCCCAGCTCCTTTATTCAGCCTCTTAAATGCCAGTCTGGGTTTTAAGAGGAGAAAACCCTCACCACTATCTCAGTTCTGTCAAAGCACCCTGCTGGCAAAGAAGGGGCTGCTCAAGGGGAAGTGCAGAGGGTGTGGAGGGAAGAATGTCCAAGCCATCTGACAGAACTGGAGTCATCTCCACCACCAGCTGAGTTATCACCACATCCCTCAGCCCTGGTGCTACACTGGGAAATCTTCACAAATCACCACACTCAACTACTAGAAAAGAACCAGGCCATCAAGCAAGTCAGCACAAATCATACACAACAGTTCAGAAATTCCTGACACCCAAAAGGCCGCCTAGAACTTAATGCAGACTTAGAGCACTGCTGATGCACTTCCTAATTCACACAGCTCAAACCCACCTTAGGAATGCAAAACTATTAAAGGACCTCAACAGTTTGGTAAAGGTTCAGCATGTAACCATTCCACCAGGTTTACTTCAGAGATAAGCAGTCTCCTGTGTCAGGTTATTATTTCTATTACCATAAACAATCCCAACTGTGCCCTGTTTACAACTGCAGAGGGAACAAGGATACACCCACACTTACTGATTGTGCTTGGGCCACACAGGCTGCTGCAGTTTTATACCACACTTTACCAAATAACCTATTCTATGGTCATTCTGCTGGCAAACTCAGCCCCACAAACATCTTCAGTTTTTGTTACAATACAGAATTTACCATTTTAATGCATCAGGAAATAATGTGAGTGCCAGCTGCAGGTAGGAAAAGGATCCTTATGTCTAGTCATCAGTTTTCAACTCAGCTAGGTAAGACTTTTCCAGAATTAAACAGGCTATTAATGGAAGCACTTAAGTTTTACTGGTTTTGCTTTCAACTAACAAATGCTCCTTTAGGAAACCACTTATGAACGATGTCCTATAAATTGTGATTGAAAAAAAGAATTTAGTTTCTGGTTTTCAACAATGCGCTATAACAAGTGGCTGTCTAGTATAGAAAGCTGTAACTTGCCTGTTTAAAGGGGACAAGGATCTGTTTGGGCTTCACCTCCCCTGTCACAGAAGCCCTGAAGCACCAATCCAAGTTTGCCATGAGCACAGGAAACGTGTGAACAGCACAGTGGTGACGGCTCCTCTCAGAGCATCTTCCTCTGCTAATCTCTTGTGAAACTCTTCACGTGCCCTTGGCTCATTCCTTTCTCATGGAATCCACACCCTGTATCTCTGTGCACATACAAGAACCCACACCAACAGGCATCCATCAGCTGGAATATTTTACAGTCTCTTCTGCTGTTTTGGAACACATTGATAGCTGTAAAATATGGGAAACATCTCCTAAGCTCAGCATCAATGCTGCTAAACCACCCAAGATGAACTTAAATGCGTCATGTTATTTTAATTATTTTTCTAAAACATCTTATTTTTATGTCAATGCTTGTCATTACAGCAGGATTCTTTACAAGAAAAGAATAAAACTGTGAGAAGAACTAAAATCTTAAATCTTTTCTGCTGTTGGCCTAATGGTACAGCTCTCCATACACCTGGCAATGAAGAAAATAAATTCAGAGATGCCTTCTGATTTATAGCTCCAGTGTGGTTTCTCAATAATACAGCTATTTTAGACTGCTGCATGCATTTAAAAAGTATTCCAGCTCCTTCAGAGATGAATTACAGTAGCTACATCTTTAACTGAAGCTCACATAAATTTCATTTTTTTTTCCTCCAAGAAAACAATTACAAAACATTAAATCACTTTTATAACGCACTGTGAAAACAAAAACCTTTTATTTGGGTTATGATCTGAACTGTTTGTACAGGACACTCAGGCTGCTCCTCTGCTTCACTCCCTGCCTGCAGCAGCTCCAACTCAGGAGCCCCAGGTCAGGAGGAATCACCTGCTTTAATCTGACCATTTCTCAGTTTATAGAGACATCACACCTCTTTCTATCTTCTCCTGCCCCACAGAAGGGATCCCAAACACACTCAACACCACCTTGCCCAAGCCTCCTGCTTGGCTCTTGTTCCAGCAATAGTTTCAGGCATCGCAAATTGAGTCACATGGCTGAAGTTGATCAAACATCTCTTGCACATGTCATAGGAAATCCAGTGTAGACTACAACAGGAAAGAAATTCCAGTACCTGGACTGGAAAAGATTATCTATCCATGAAAAGACAAAACCATCAGAGCCCTCTGACACTACTTCTTACCCCAAATACAGATGAAACTATGTAAAAAACTTATAAATTTCCTTGCTTCTTTACCATTATGCTTCTGGAGAAAAATACAAAAATAAAATAAAAGGAGGAAGTACTACAAATTATAATAGGGCACTTTGTCTATCCTCCGAAACTAGATTTTTTGTTCTAGATCTGTTTGCTCATATCTTTCTTTCCCAGCATCAACAATGACCTCAGAGTAAAATAATTTATTTCTTTTAAATCTACCTCAAACTGTAGATACAGTCATTGTTTTGAATATCAGAAAGGGTGCCTCAGCTCTCTGGTTTGAAAACCTATTAAATTTCACTCAGAAATAATAAACAGCTCTTACAGCCTCCAACAGCTTGAGCCACCAAGATGCTCAACACAGCCTCTGCTAAGTGGATAGGAGGAAGCAGAAACAACATGAGTAATTTAGAGCTTATCTGTGGGATTTGCTAATATAAAATGTATAACACAAAATAAATATGGAAGTAAGAATGGTGTACAATACACATCAAAAGCAGCAAACACACGAAACCTACCCAGCACACACAGGGCAGAACAGCAAGTGCTGTAAAGAAAAAAGCCCAAAGAAAATCGCTTTTCCTGCTTGTCACGTGCTCCATGGAAGACCTGTAAGAGCTCCCACCCAGCTCTACAGTCTTTGGAAACTTGGGAATCATGAAGTGCAGAGTGATGGATTGTGTTTTATGTGCACTTAACTCTGAAATAATGAGCTTCAGCAGGTTTGCTCCCCAGCATTCCTGGTGGAGAGGAAGGGACAAATGGCGAGAGGGGGCTGCCAGGCGTGTGGGTGACATCAGCCCTCGGGATTGGCTGCCAGTGACATCATTTTATTATTCAGCCTCATGTTTGCATTTCAGCTTCCCCCTTTGAGGACCTCCGGACCGCACACAGCTCCCGGGAGCCGGAGCAGCGCGGCCGAGCCGACGTGCCCGGCTCGGAGGAGAACAGGCCCCTCTGGAGCTCCTGGAGCTGGCAAAGGGAGCCCAGCCAGGGTCACGGCCTTACAGCAAAGCTAAAGCAAAACCCTGCAGAAATCTGTTGCAGAAAAAGACCTGAAGAGTGGCAAATGGAAACCACATGCAATGCAACAGCGGAGTTAGCAACACCCATGCACACAGGCGGGATTGCACGTGGATGTAGCACTGTGTATGGAAACAGTGCAGAGACTGCTCATCACCAGCATCCATTCCTATGTTAACACCCACAAGGGACCCACCACAAAGCAGCACCATCCCTGTTTACCCCTCCACAACACGAGGCTGCCTTTGTTCCAAGCTCACATCCTGCTTCCCCTTACAGCTCGCCCCTCCTGAACTCGGACGCCTGTAACCTGATACACAAGAATGTTAATTTCTCAAGTGATTTTTGTAAAAGCACAGAATGGAAGTAACTCGATATTTTCTCCATCTTGAAAAATATTATTTTATAGCAACACAAGAGTAGGAAAATATATCTGGTCTACAACAACGCTTTGGGAAAATAAACTGAATAAAGGACTGCTCTGCCTCTGGGTACCTACTGGCCAGTATGCTTTCTGTTCAGCACACACCAGGATGTGTGTGTGTATATCTGTATGAATTATTCATGTGCACACAAACACAGATCAATCAGGCAAAAGATCAGTTTCCAGCAAGTACAAAAACACCTAAGTTGATGCTGAGCTTGAGTGACTGCTCTCAGGCACAGTGTGCTGCACCCGCCTGTTCATGGATCCAGAAGTACCTACAGAGCCTGCATCTTAAAAATATGTTATGAGCAATTTACACAAAATCAATTAAACAAACATAATCATGCTCTCAAAACTGGTTAATCTACAAAATGCATTTTCTGCTCACTCCCAGCAGCATGCATGTGAAGTGTATATCCCACAACTCACTCCTTCCCACAGAGAGAACAAACCCTGAAGGACAGCTGTCCTACAAATCCTGAGCCTCTGGCCCATTCCCAGGGATATGGAGAGGCACCTTGCCATGCAGGAGTGCAGCTCAGACAGGCTGCACTGCTGGCCCAACTCAGCCTACCAAGAAAAGCTTCTTGTGCATGACAGGCACTACCACAAACCACTGTATAAATTCAAGCCAACATAAAGTTCTACCTTAATTCACGTACAGCATCACTACCCTTTTTTACACTTTATGATGCCACTATTTCTCCTATATTAAGAGAACATCAGTATTCCAGGACAGTAAATCAATATGTTTGATTTTATTTTAAAAAGTATCCCCCAAACTCCAGAACTACTTTTAAGACTGCATCTTGATTTAATTTAATATATACTGCATCCTTGAGGTGGTGCATTCCCCATCCCCCCACAGCAACCTTAAGACATTCACTCATGACATTCCTACCTTGGCATGTTTTACCAGGACAATAATTCAGCCCTCTTTAGACACAAGGAAACTGAATGCTTTTATGTGCAAATGAAATAAAAATGCTATAAAACTCTTTGGCTTCAACTCCCAGACAAGATGAGGGAAAACCATTGGTGAAATTAGGGAAATACAGAGAGAGATTTTCTTTTGTTTACCATGTGTGGTTTGGAATATGGGATTTCACAGGGATATTTTCCACCGACCATGATGTCAGTGATCAGAGTTTTCTTCCTGCCATGTGAGAAGAGACTCGAAAACACAGAATTTGCTCTCCTCAACACGAGTGGTTAACAGGGTGAAGTCCCTACGGATCAGGGACAACACAGGTACAGCTCAGTCTGCTCTGCAGCAGGCACAGAGAGCTGCTGGAGAACAGATCTGCTCTCTGCTACCATCACAAGGGAGCAGGTCATGCTTGGAGCACCACACTGAGCCCTCTGGCTCAGAAAGCTTTCCCTGACTTCAGCAAAACAGGCTGCAGTAAGCAGGACATGTACCAACCTCTCCATTTATCACACGCTTTCCAGAATGCTCTAAAACTCCAAGCAATGTGTTTTGCACAAAGCAGTGCATTCTCATCCCTCACAAGAGCACACATTCTCCCTCCATACAGCTCAGCAAGAGCACCCAACACTGCACCTGAGCATACCTTGGGGCAGGGATGGCCCTGGGGAACCATCCTAGTTTCCAGGGAAATTGCACTTCTTGAGCTCCTTTGGCAAAAGGAAAATGTTTACTGGCTGGTCTGATCTAGCTTGTTCAAAGAATAATGAAGTTGAGCTCTCCTCACTTTGATTTTGCCTATGAGACTGTGAAAGTTTCCGGACTTTTCCCTAATCACCACAGACCTCAATGAGTCTTCCTAACATTCCTTCAACAAACCAACCAGAAGTATCAGGCAAAAATGATGCAAAGAGGAGGACTGGAAGAGTCACCACTGCAAGAAGATTCTTCCATTACAAACCAGTTGCAAGAACATGCAAGACAAGGTATCATGAGTCAATTTCTACAGATGAATCAAAGCCAGCAAGCAGGGAAGTTCCCATATCCAGTGAAATACTTCCCCACATAGAAAAAGAAAGCAAGCTCCCAGCTGATGAAGTAAGATGGACAAGCATCAGTCTCAGGCAGATTTCTTTCAGAAATCATGTTACAGCAACCACTAGTCACCTAAAAGAGAGTTTCTCAAGCTCAATTTAAACAAATGTGAGACAACCTGGCCTTTAAGAAAATGGTTCTGATATTTATTCTGCACAGTACTGGAAAAGTGCAAGGCATTACACCTGTTGGGCATTTATTCGTTGCTTTTAGTAATTTCTAGTTCAGTTCTCTTCTGCAAATGTGGGAAGGCTTGTATTTATTAGCAAGAAACTACACTTCCAGTGACTTCTATGTCACCTGCAGAGAGGACTCAAGCTGAGAAAAATGGGTTCAAGTGATGCCATTTATTTTGAGTCTCTCCATCAGGATCCTCCCCAGCTCCTTCCTTCTCTCACTTCGCCTACACTTCAGGGAAAACTAAGGAAAATCTAACACCTCCAAGTGCTGCCACATATAAAAAACATACTAGACAAAACGTGAAGGACATGAACCAAATCCCAAGAAGGAGCTTGTGGGTATCTTTTATTTATAACACTGAATGAAATTCTGTAGAATTGGAGGTGGGGGGAAGGCTGTTTTCACAGCAGGACTTTCCCTGCAGCACAGACTGCAGCATGGGCACTCTGCTGCTCAGAAAAAATTTGGAACAACTGGACAGGAAGAACAAAAGCAAGAAATACTAAGCTCCAAACAAGAAGAGAGGTAAACTCAGCTTCCCCCACCCACCTTCCACAAAAACATCAAATATTTCCTTTCATAAATAATTGCAATAGGATGCCGTAGACTTTTCCAAGCAGACAATAGCTGGATTGTGAAATGTTTTGCCCCAGGCAGGGCCCAGGGGGAGGGGGACACAAAGGCTGGCTTTCAGGGCTTGGGGCCTCTTGCTGCTGCTCCACAGCCTTGCTCCTTCCTACTCCTTTCCTACTCCCTTCTTACTCTCTTCCTACTCCTTCCCTTCCCATGCTGGCCATCAGAGCCTCCTGCTACGCACACACAACAACAGGCAGCAAAAGCAAACAAACACAAGTTATGAGGCCCCTCTGGCCCTGCTATAGACCTCACACAGAACAGCACCTCTTTTTTCCCCAGGAGGGGACACTGCAGGAGGAATTTGGGGTGCCAGTGAGAGCCATGGGGGACCAGCGAGGAGAGCCACGGGTGACCAGTGACAGCCATGGGGGACCAGTGAGAGCCACGGGTGACCAGTGAGAGCCACGGGTGACCAGTGACAGCCACGGGGGACCAGTGAGGAGAGCCATGGAGAACTAGTGACCAGCATGGGTTACCAGTGAGGAGAGCCATAGGCGATCTGTGGCAGCCATGGGGGACCAGTAACAGCCATGGGGGACCAGTGGCAGCCACGGGCTGCACCCTCTGGTCACGCTGCTCCCCTGGCCCATCGAGTGCCCCCAGAGGAGCCCAGCCCCTCACTGGGTCTCAGGTCAAGCTGTCTGAGGGCAGAGCTGAGCTGGGGATATCAACAGAAAACAATCAAAAGGCCTTTCCCGCCTGTAAGGTGTTTTGAGAGTCACCCATTCCCACTGGGAAAGCTGAGCGCTGTAATTCCAGGACTGATCCACCTTCCTCCTTCACGTTCAGAGCTGGAAAACCAACTCTGGCAACATCAAAGGAGCCCCAGTGCGCCCCAGTCCCCAGGTAGCCATGGCAAGCACTCCTCCCCTGCCATGTGCCAGCCCAGAACTCAAACCAGCCACAGCTCTGCCTGTCCCAGGCTCTGTGCAAAACATTTCTGCCAAACAGATGATTCAAGCTGCCTGCCCCACCTCGGAGATAAGCATGCTCAAAAAAAAATTTTATATATATTTATTTTTATCACCTGCATGAGGAAGTTCTCAGGCTGGGAAAAGCCAGAATAACAGGAGTGCCCAACCCTGCCTGCCCAAAATATGCATTAATTCTCCTTAGTAGAGCAGCCTGTACTTGTACCACCTCAGCACTGTCATCTCCCCAAAGCCACATGTTTACTGTAATACACTGTTTATATATAACCTAGTATATTATTCTGTGTAAACCAACTATAAAAGCATGAAGTCAGCTGTGAGACCAAATAGACTCTTCTTTACAACAGAAACAAGCAGAGGACACTTGGCCAGTTGCAAGAGTGTGGGTAATTGTGCCAAGTTTGCAATAAATCAGGTTGTTTTGTTTGGGTTTTGAAGTGCTGCAAAAAGACATCCATAAGTGCATCAGTGCAGGTAAAATGATCTGAACCACACTTCAAAACACCCACCACGTCAGGTGCACAGAAAACAAGGGACAGGTGCTGGCCACAGAAAGTAAACCAAATTTATGACAAATTTATGCAAAACACCTGCGGCAGAACTGGCAGGGAAAAAAAAAACAAAACAGAATATAGAAGAAAAATGTATGGTCAAAAAACTTTCCAAGGTGCATCTAGAGATGGAGGCACTGCCTGGTTTTCCATAGGTTAAGCCTTAAAGAAGAACACAGAATATGGGGGAAAGCTAATGGAGCAAAATCACCTTATCATTGACCTTACCTGGTCATGCTTTTAAAAATGTGCTTTGAGACATGAGAGTGCATTTGAACGACAGTCTCATTTTCTATAGAAGGAGAATTTCTCTAAGTCACTTGGATAGCCAAAGAACACACCCAAACACCCAAAGGCTGAAGTGTCCCTCTGTGCCCCAAATCAGAGCTGAGTGATTTCACCTCTGCCAGCCCCAGCCTGGCAGGGCAGCACAGGCTCTTCTGCACTTTGGAGCCCCTTCAACCTCTGCCTGTCCACCTCAGTGCATCAGCACTTACCAAATAAACTAATAGAGACTCAACCAAACTTCACTAAGGCATGTAAAAAAAGAATAAAATTAATCAAGCACCTATATTTTTTTTTTCTCAGAAGTATTTGCCCCACCTCTTTACACTTAGGTACCTATTTTTACCTACAGACTCATGGTTGATAATTTGCAGAGATTTAAGCCACCACCCATCAACTAAAATTTCCACAATACATATCTGTAAGAGCTTAATCTGGGGTTACAGTGGTTCTGTGTTTTCCTCTTCTCAGGTAAAAGAAGGTTTTGACTGAAGTCAGAACATGTGGAAATGTATTTTAGAGACACAGTAACATCAGGTATACACTAGAGAGTGAAAACCCTGAGTACAAATCAAATTAGTCCAAAAGTGCTTTAGAAGCTCATTCCACAACCTGCTTCAACCAACCTCTGCTCTGTCGTGACAATTTCCAGCCTGGGCTCAGTAAATCCCTCAGTTTAGACCATGGATGATTTTGGGAGAATGGTGAATCACTGGTACAGACATATATTGTTTTACTGAGGGCCTGGGAGATCAGGCCAGGCCTTGTATGGATCACCATAGCCAAGAACCAGAAAAGGATATTTACACCTATTCCTACTGCTTTTTTACACGTGTTACATTTTGAAATACATGGGTGAAAAACAGGAGAACTTTAAGAAAAGCTGCTAGTTAGCAAAACATTTGTTTCTAACAACAAATTTCATACTTCCAAAAAACTTTTATTCTGAGAGCCAAACTGTAATATTTAGATGTGAGACACATCTTACATCACCTTGGTTCAAGACCAGGATTGAGTCCTTTAAATTAAAGGCTAAACCTGTGCCATTCTTGACTAGTGGGAGCCTGGGCTTTACAAGGCACCTTATCGTGAGAACAGGCTCTCTCAAGATTCCCAAACCCAATTTCTAAACCAAAAAGATTCAGATAAGTATCTGAGCATTTGCAATGCTTATCTGCTAGCTGTTCTTCTCCTTTCTTCCTTGATGTTTTGTAGGGTTCCACAATGAATGTTTGCCTAAACTCTAAAGATAATTTCATGGCTATGCAAGTTAAAATTCCTCCACACATAGAGATAATTTAGAGGGAGATCTCCCGTGTTTTTCTGGAGAATGCAGAAACTACATTTGCCTTCTTTATATGTGGTGCAGTCTTTGACAACACTGACAAGAGTCTCCTATATACCCACATGACCAGTGTCGGGGTCTCCATGAAGTTTGCCCTTAAGTCATATGCATGAATTGACAGAAAAAGAGGTGATTTTCCTCTGTAACTTCTTTTTTCAGTTCAATTTTCAAAAAGCTTATTTGTTGGCACAATTTGTTTCTGTGATCTTTTAGGATGAGCTATTTACTCAACAAAGCTAGGAGTTTCTCACCATCCTCAGTAAAGCACAGCCCCTTATACAGTTCTGTTTGACCTGGGGTGCTTCATCTTTCCCTCATGGTCCTCATTGTTTTTTTCCCAGTTCATCGCATTCTGCTTTATTAAAACACCTTCCAACAATAAGACATAGTATTATCCAAGGTTAAGATCATGTGCTTAGGCTCATCTGAATGTGGAAACCCTGCTTTGCAATGCAAGGTAGTATTCCATAATTACACAGCAAGGCAGGTACTTGCTAGTAAAAATACTCGGGGTACAAAAGCAGAACGGCAGCGCAGCAGCTCCCACCCGATCTGCAACACGAGCTCCGCTCTGTGCAAGCCTGGCAACCCAAGGATTTCAAAACCACTTCAGACCCACAAATTCAGTGCCAGCTGGGAGAGGGCAGATCGCATGTTGAAGCTTTATAACGAAGTGAGAAGGTAAGATACAGCAACTTCTGCAAAACACCTCCTAATGACAGCCCACACAGCCATTACAGAGGCCAAACATATCAGCTTCCCACTCAGCAAAGCTGCCAGAACTCAACTCAAAGCAAAATTTATATAAACGGAACAAACAGTATCATATTCAGCTATCGCTTGTGACTGCCTTCATTTTGAGAGCAAGAAACCAAAGGATTCTGAGTTACCAAGAGAAGGGGGAAAGGCCCTTCCCACCCTCACAAACAGAACAATCCTTCTGTTACCCCGTTTTGAAACTTCTCAATACTCCAAAGCAGCTCTGCAGCCATAAGGACTTTCAGCATTTCAAGATAGTAGTTTTCTTATCCTAAAAAAAAAAATCCAAGCACATAACCAAAAAGCTCTTCACATACACTCTCCTTGCTTTCACACCCCAAACGCCATAAACATCATTAGCATCTTACTGCCCATTTTCCTTTTATTCCCTTTTATTCATTAGATCAGAAGACTTTAGTGTGAGAATATTAAAACACCGAGGAACACCAGTATCACACAGAGAGAATCCTGGGGAACCCACACTGACCTTCCAAATATGAACTAAATCCCTCCAACAACACCAAACATAAGGCATTGTGTGTAGCAGGAGCTCACTCTCAGGGTCTCTACAATTTGAGATTGGGAAGGAAAAGCTTCTGAGAGTATGAAAATAAATTGTTTATACACTGGGTGTTTGTCAGATTGAAAAGACAACTAATACTATTCACTTTTTACTTTGAGGGACAAGCTTAAAGAATTCAGGATTTCCAGTGCTTCCTTCTTAAATTACATGACATGATATTACTGGAATCAACAAGTTAGATCACTAGTCTTGCACATCAAAATGCATAAAAAGATATCAGGATGAAATAAAGAGGGTGGTGCAAACAAAAACAAATACTCTATGAATAAAAGCATTACCTAAGAGCCAGCTTCCCCTCTCAGTATTTTCAAGAAAATTCTAAGAGGATTTGCAGAGTTAAAGATAAGGACCAGAAGAGAGATAACAGATGGCAATGGAAAGAAAGCAGCATGTAATAACTTGATAGGGTACATTCAGTACTCCAGTGCGTTAGAAGAAACCCAGAGACAACTTCCACGTGCGTGTTACTTGGTTCCCTATTTATGAACAGCAGCATCATCAAGGGCTCAACATATAATATTTAGTTTTATATTTACTGGTCTCTGTTTCAGCAGGCCAGCCCAGTAAGGAGAGACTTTTGAACATGACCTGGCCACCAGCCTGGGCTCCTCACCCTGCACAGAATCCATGGGAGCGAGCCTGCAGCAGTAACACAGCACCTGCAAACACCCAAGGCTGAACAAAGGCTGCTTCTGTGGTGGGGCTGCTTGGCTGGGGGATTTTGCTGGGTTTTTTGTTGTTTTCCAAGGCTGCTCTGTGTTTTCTGAGAAGCAGCAGACAGTGTCTCCCAGCTCTGCCAAGCAACCAAAATACCGCTGGTCAATAACCTTCTCCGCTATCACCACAATCGTTGCTGTTTTGTTTTGCTGAAATTTCCCAGGCTACAGGCCAAGCCTTTCAGAGGCAGTGCACTGCCTTTAAGGTAAAGGTTGGTGATCCTGCATTTTTCTTTACATTCCCAGCCTCACAGCCCTGGTAAAAGCACTGCTGACAAACACCGTCTAACCTGTTTGTGCCATTCCACCCAGGGAGGAGGTCAGGCACCCACAGCTTCTGTGCCTGGGCCCCCACGCTCTCAGCTCCAGAGGTGGAGGCACATCAGTAGCTACCTGAAAAATGGCAGTGAGCAAAAGCAAGAGAAAAAAGCACGTGTTGATCCAGAGGTCAGAATTACTACACAAGAAAAAATTTAATAGGCCTGAACCTGTACCTGGAGAATTGAAATGTGAAAATGTTTTGCATCCCCGTGGCAGGGATAGAACACACACAGAGGCAAAGCTGCCCAGCTGTGAGCTGCATGTGCTTAGACTGTGGAGGAAGGAGACATACAAGGGACACAAAACTGCCATGAACTGCTGAAAAAAACCCAACCATTTATTTCTAAACAGACTCCTTCATCACCACCTTACAGGAGCAAACACCAAAAACTGTACTGAAAAAACTATGTAAACTGTACAACCCAAGGCTGCCAAGGCACTTTTTACCACCCTTCCCCTGAGTGTGCTTTGTGGAGTTTAGTCTTTCAATGAAGCCAGGGTGCTCAAATTATGATAAAAGACTTTCATCTCTGGCCATGAGATGTCAAGTCCCCAGTACACAGTCATGATTTGAGAAGGACAAACTGCAAGGTTATCACAGATGGGACCAGTTTCAAAGCAAGTCACCCCCAATGGTAAGGAATTACAGTTCTGACCTACATCCAAGCCCATCTTTTTATTTGTTGGGGAGACAGGGGCATGGAGTCAAGCTACAGTAGTCTGAAAAACAGAAACAAAAAGAACTAAACAAAAATAAATAAATAAAAGCACACAAGCAAATAATAACCCATCCGACTGCACCTCCCTTGGCAAGTACAACATGGTCTGTACATCTGCATGGCCAGAGGACAGAGATGTACCAGCAAAACCTGCACCCCCTAACTGCACCTGCCCTTCCCAAGGTCACTTCAAAAAGCTCTCCAGGCTACTCTGTACAACTCAAGCTGCTCTGCAGGATCTGCTCTTAAATAAATACATAACACACGCATGTATTTAAAAACTTAAGTACAACACCAGCCATTTCTCATGTTTGTTGTGTTTCTCTTCAACCAGCTGCACACAGACTTGCTTGGTAAAAAATACAGCTGTGTGGAAATCCCGTTAAGGAGAACAGCTATATTTTTAATTACCTCCAAGGCAAAGATTCCAGCACACAAAAACACAGAAGGGCAATGTTTTGCTTTGGTGGTGGGGTTGGGGTTTGTTTTTTAATTTGTTTAAAAAGTGCACAAGTCAGTGGCAATTAAAAAATTCCTGCAGTAGCTTAGAATCAACTAAAGCCCAGAACAATCTGTAATAACATCACACAGTATCACCTTATTTATCAGCCCATTGCTCATGAACCACAGATAAAAAGTTTCTGCCCCAGACATAAATAAGCAAAGGCAAATTTACGTCATGCAAGAAAAGCTCTGCAAGGAAAGAAATCAGTGAGACAGGCAGAGATAGAGATAACGTGTTCTTTGGGTTCAAAACACCCAACTGGTCTGGAAGCACTGCACTAAGGGTGTATCCTACAGGAAAAAAGAATTCCCATGGAGATCACAGGGATGTTTTAAAACCAGATGCAGCCAAGATGCAGGAGGACAGAGTTTCTCTCAAATGTGTGAGCTGAAAGCCTATCCAAGCCTGCAGTTTGTGCAGGATTTTAACCTGCAGCAAGGTCACAGCTCCATGTTCCTACACAGAATTCTGCACGCAGCCAGCCTTGGCTCTCTCCACATGGCTTCTCTTGGAAGAATGGGAATAGTCCATCAGTTTACCCCAAGGGCTCACTTTAAATCTTTAATTTTGTTATGTTCGAGCTCTTCAAATGGAAATCACCTAACAAGCACAGAACAGAGGCTTAGCTCATGCTAGATATAAAGATTAAAAAATTCGGGATTTCCCCATCTCATTTCAGCCTAACATTGGCAACAAATAAATTTATTTTAAAGAAAAGATAACCACAAAACAAAATAATATCTATTTTCCACACACTAAAAATAACTGACAATTGTTATGGGTTTGTTTGTTTGTTTAATAATATATTAATATGAGGAAACTAAGAGGTATTTTCCTTCTTTGTTTCAGCTCAGTTTCACTACATAGCTTCTAAACCCCCAAAGAACATGTCTGAAGCTGCAAAGCCACAAACACATCCCTCCCCACTTCCCTTCTCAAGTCCTAGTCCCTAATGTGCAGCTAGGTAAAGCTCAGGGAAGGAGCAGGGAGTTTTATTAGCAGAGGGCTCAGAATTGGAGGGCAACCACTGAACGTTGCCTGGAGCTAAACCTCTAAAGTTCCTCGTTGGCGAAGCCTTTGATCCGCCGAGTTCAGAGTCCGCTTGCTTAACCTCCACAGGAAGAGCTCACTTATGTGGTGCAAGATGAGCTCTTTCCTACACTTTCTTCCACAGTTCTAGAGAACTGGCACACTGACAGGCTTTGCACATTTCCAAATAAAAAAAAAAAAAAATAGCTCGGCAAGAATTTACAAGTAGTGATATCGCTGATGACAACCCACAAACCATCTACCTCCCAAAATACGACTTTTTTTCTTTTTACGAGCCAGGTCCACAAGAGATCACAAGTTCCAGCGTCAAGGATATCTCCTGAACTAAACATGATAAGCCAACAATCTCACAAAATATTTTAGTGTGTACTTTGTTGAGCATCCTATCAAAATAATTGATACAGAATTGCAGAGAGAGACTGACAAGGTCCTCCCAGAAAAGATACCCGAAGTATTCCAGTATCTTCCTTGTTTATAGAAAACTTAAAACTGTCCCAAACACATTTCCCGACACATTTAGGGCAGGATTTTGCAGATGCCTCTGCACCACTTTGGTGGGGTCATACTAAACACGTCTGCAGCCTACACTCACACAGAAACAACACGTTGCTTTGGTTGACTCTCAGGAAAAACAAATGGAAATAAGACTGTGCAGACTGGGTGGAAGAACAGCCAGGTCTGCCTGGTTCTACTGCTCAAGAGCTTTCTGTCAGCTGGGTTTGGAAGGTACAACTCCTATGCCCAAACTATGCCCCAAGTACTCAACTCTTCACATGAAAACTTATTTCTGCACTATAGTCCATTATCTGTGTATTGCTCATCATCAAAAAAACAACATCATCTGCAGACATCTTTTGTAGCAACCTGAAGCCTCATTCCAGTCAGTGTGAGGCAGCCTTTTGTAGCCCAAAAGCCTCTAAAGTCAGTTTACTCATCCCTCAAGGCTTTTCTTCAGAGAGGAGTCTGCACTAATGGATACAGACACAAAGTGGCCCTTAATGCCAACACTAAAAAGGAGATGGATCAGAGGGAACCAGATTTTGTATCATTAGAAGCTTATCACTGCTTACTTTGATATCACCAGAACGCAAACTAGTCTGGCTAGAATTTGCTTTGAGGAGGTGAGCAAAGCTCTGTTCAACTCTGCCCACACACATGGGGAGTGTAATGTAAATGAAAAGGTAAAGTGCCCACCCAGTTCCATTATTTCAGAATCCTAATATTAACAGGAAACAAGCAGGACGAACCCGCTTCCCCCACCCCGAGACAATTCTCCTACATCCAAGTAATGACCTGCAGTGGAAGTGACTTGCAATGCTTCCCATCTAGGCTAGGAAAATTAATTTACAAATAGGGTATTTCTGGCAGTTCTGATGAGACTGATTGCAGAAAAATGATACACTTATATGAATGAAGTGGGAAATGAGTAATTATCATGGAGTTCCAGAATAGTTTGGGTTGGAAGGGACCTTGAAGCTCATCTTATTCTAACACCCCTGCCCTGAGCAGGGACACCTTCCACTATCCCAGGTTGCTCCAACCCCCATCCAACCTGTTGAACAAGCACTAACACCAGAACTTCACTAGGACAAGTGAAAACTGCAAGAGAATATAAACTCAACCCAGCACATCCTGCTTAAATATTTTTTTAAACTTCTGGCTTAGCTGAGAACATATTCTTGATGCTGGAACTTGTGATCTTTTGTGGATCTGGTCTGGGATACAAAAACTAAACCAAATTTGGGAAGCAGGTGTTTTGTGAGATGTCATCAGCAATATGATGACTTGTAAATTACAGTCAATATCTTAAAAAGAGACATTAACTTACACACGTGAAATTCCAAAGCAATGCTGCCCTGGCTTTAGAAAGGTTCCTGTTGGAAATTAAGTTTCTAGTCCTAAAACTGCCTTCACTGTTACAGCTCAAACCAGCAGCTTTAACTGAGTTGCCCGACTCCTTGTGGGTTTGTTTTGAAAGAAGCTCAATTATGCTCAGGACAATGGCCTGTCTCTTCATTTTGGGTGAATAGGAAGCAAGGGTGCTATTGTCACCCCGCCTCAATGCAGTCACAACAAAGGGCTCTGAAGTGCCGAAAATAATGGGCTACCTACAGTGTCCGGGAGGAGGAAGGAGAGGGAGCTGTGCACTAGCCACAGTTCCCCTTCTGCTGGCCTCCAACAGGGCTGTGCCAGGGGCTGGGAGAAAGCACAGGGAGCTGCCACCAGCTGCACCGAGCTGGGGACACGGAGGGGACACAGCTCTGCTGGGCTGGTTCAGAGGAAAGGCAAGACCAGGAGACATAAGCTATAGTGTATAGATGGGCTTCAGGGGGAAAGGGGAAGAGGAGCATGGAAGCGAAGAGAGCCACACGGCAGATTCAGCGAGAAAAAAAGGGATGTAATTTGTTTTTTAAAAAAATAGGACATAGTATTGCTGAAAGGCAGCGGATGAATGAAAGGCAGCGCAGGCTGCTCGTGTAGCTGCAGTCCCTCCTCCCCTTCTGGTGCCTCATTCATAAATGGCTGCTGGGGCTGGCGGCACAGCCGGGCACGGCCGCGCACCGGCCTGCCAGCGCCTGGCTGCTCCTGCACACACACAGGGCTCTGCCTGCACACACACACAGCGCCTGGCTGCTCCAAACAGCGCCCTGCCTGCTCCAAACAGCGCCTGGCTGCTCCTGCACACACACAGGGCTCTGCCTGCACACACACACAGCGCCTGGCTGCTCCAAACAGCGCCCTGCCTGCACACACACAGTGCCCTGCCTGCTCCAAACAGCGCCCTGCCTGCACACACACAGTGCTCTGCACACACACACACAGTGCCCTGCCTGCTCCAAACAGCGCCCTGCCTGCACACACACAGCGCCCTGCCTGCACACACACACACAGTGCCCTGCCTGCACACACACACAGAGCGCCCTGCCTGCTCACACAAACAGCGCCCTGCCCGCACACACACACACAGCGCCCTGCCCGCACACACACACACACAGCGCCCTGCCTGCTCCACAAACGCCGCTTTGCCCGCACCCAAACACCGCTCTCCCTGCTCCACAAACGCCGCTTTGCCCGCACCCAAACGCTGCTCTCCCCGCTCCAAACGCCACTTTCAGCCCGCAATCAGGCGAAGGAGATTTTGGGGAGCCCCGCTCAGCAGCACTGCCGTTCCCAGGCCTCGGAGCAGAGCGGTTCCAGTCTCGGCACCTCTCCCGCCAGCCAGGCTCCTCCAAGCTCGCCTTTGTCCCCCCTCAGTGCTGTAAAGAATCCCTGCATCATAAAATCACAGAACACACCGAACTGCAAGGGACCCATCGGGATCATCGAGCCCAACTAGATGTTTGCACATAGAGAAACAAACAAGGCACAACTTCAAGAAGAAATCACCCCAGTCTTGTTAAACACAATGAAACCACTTTCCTTAGCATGCCCAGCTTAGGTGTACGTAGGTAACTCTGGTGTTCCCTGTATTTGCAGCTAAGAATTCCTTCAGAACATTGTAATTAGGAAGAACAAGACTCAAACGTGCCATAACAATATCAGTACTAATAAATCATGGGCTATACAGTATCCTACTGTTTGTAGCTACAAAGGGGAATTTCCAAAATGCTTTTTTCAAAGAGGAAAAAAAGGAAGAAAAATTAAAGAAAATGTGCACAGAAGTGAGGCAGATGCATAAAAGAAGGTAAAGAACCCATCTGTTACGCTCAGGACTTGCACAAATGCAGAAATATTAAGAAAAACATTTCTAGGCATTGCCTGAAAACTGAATAATTAATGATAGATGGTAAAGGAAGCCAAGGCCTGACCAAGGACCTTATTTCATTATCAGAAAATAAATTAACTTACTGAAATTGTCACCATCAGTCTGAGTTACTTATTTCTGATTCTCCTGGTAAACAAACAAATTCCTGCTGAAAAATGAGCAATTCTCCTCCTAAACAATAAATCAGGAGTTTAATCCACTTTTTACAAAGCCATTTAATAACAGACCTACTTTTACAGCCAACTTTCCAAGAAGATAAGTAATTCCCTTAAGAAAGCAGTTTCTCATTCCAAAATTAGAATAATTTGACAATGTAAAAGATGACAAGTAACATCTCTCTTCCGTTCTGCTAACCCTCCAGAGGGGCCCCAGCCCAAACAGCAGGCAAGTGGGAGCAGGCATCTGCCCAGCTCACCAGCAGGAAAAGGCAGCCTGCCCTTCTCCTTTTAATTTTACACTGGGCAGGAAGAAAGGAAGAATCACATTTACACTAGTGAAAAAAAAAGTCTTGTGAGCTAACTCAATATCCCAACTACATCTTTTATCACCAGAACAGTTTTCTCTCTAGACCAGGAAAAAAATATAAAGGCCTTGGATTAACACAAGCTCAAACTTGAATCCAACAGATTAAAGATGCAGATATTTCCATGTCAACGTTTCACAAAAGTGCCCACAGAACACTGTGAGATGGTGCAAGATCCTCAGCACTGATCCATCATCTCACAGGCGTTTCAAAAGAGAATTTCCAAACTGCCAACCAGGTAACCATTACCACACCTGACTCACTGGATGTCTGTTACCAAAAGGAGTTTACTCCACACATGCATCAATCATCTAAGATTCTAAAAGCACTTTAAAAATGCAGGCAGTGTCCACCCTGCTCCCATCCCATATCACCTCTCAGGTTCCATCTCCTCTTGTCACACATCTGTGAAACCTGGAAGTCAGTTTTTTAATCCAAAGTGTGGCTTCTGAAGAACAGCTACTGTTACCAGAGCCAAAGGCAAACCACAACTGGCACCTCTCCCCTAAAGAACTATTTGTGAAATATTCTGCAAGTTGTTTAAGTCTAAAGCATACTTCTGGAGAGAAATTCCCACTGGTATTTGATGAATATGTTGCTCCTCACAGGTGTGATCACCAGAGATCTTCTACTCCCAAAAAAAGAGTTGAACCCACAAGCCTGCAGGAGAACATGATCACATCACACAGAGTTTCCATGGGTGGAAAATAGTTTTTTCACTAAAACAGCACTAGCAAGGGCAGAAAACTTTTATAGCACATCTGTAACACCAAACTCTTGTGTTCATCATCTGGGCCACCTGCAGGACAGGTAAATCAAGGGGCAACACCCATTCGGCTGCTTGTTTGGCCCAAATCATCTAGAAGGAATTTTTTGTTTGGCCAAGACACACACTGAGCAGTTCCATATTCCCAATGCCCTGAGCCACTGTACACTGACCACATTTCAAAAGTTATCAACTACCATGTTCATATTTATGTACATACATATACATATAAAATACATACACAGACATTATTTATCTTAGCCTGCTTCATAGCACAGCATCCCAGGAAACAACACAGGGGGAAGGAAGTTCCTCAATTTCCCTTAAATTTTGTGGCTATGCCCTTAAAGTACATTTTTTGCAGAGGAATTATGTGATGATAGAAAGTCCCTGGACAGCTTCACAAGGAAAACAGCCCCTTCAGGTACCCCGAAGAAAAAGTAAAAAAGCCCAAAACCCAATCCAAACTTTGGATTATGATATCCTTTAAAGACCTGCAACACCCTGCTGTTTTGTACCAAAAGCAGATCAAGTTTTGCAGATAAACAACATATTTGGTTGTTTTTGCAGCCTGTAAACCACAGCTCTTCCTCCTGTTTGTGAATTAGATCTTCTTGTATAGCAAACATGACAAGCTAAACGAGGTGTTCTCTGTCTTAACCTCAATCCTCCATGACCTCAAGATGAGCAGAGAGATGCTTTTTGTCCACAAATATCCATGTCACCTGTATCCAAACACCATGAGCCACAAGACACACCCCAACACTCTATAGCTAAAGTAGAGTTTCTGGGACAAAACCAGAAGCCACAAACTGCAAGTGCCAGCGATCATATCTTGCAGGAGGAAACCTAGACTCAGATCTCAACAATCTACCAAGATCTAAGACAACACTGGGTGATAGAAATAACTTGTTCACCTTAAATGAGAAACTCTAGAGGAGACAGCTTAGTACTTAATATACATTAAAACCATTATTTTTGCAGCCAGCCAGAAAGCCCACATATTTTTCTATTTTTTTCCTGGGGGTGTCAGCTCAAAGTCTCTTACATAGGCTGAACACCGGCTTATGACTAGTAAAACAGCTTTTATACATTCCTCTTCCACTTAAACATTATTATGTATTTTCCTGCAACTTCACCATGATCAAAGTCCTAACAAAACAGCAAAACAAAGTGACAAACAGGATGTATACTTAGAACTTCAGTTGTGCTGGCAAAACACACAGTATCATTTACGTTTAATTTCAGATCAGTTTGTCCAAAAAAATAACCAGTACAAATCATGTTATGTTCATAGCAGCAGGAAAAACAAAAAAAAAAAGATAAGATACACAAAAACAAGCAGAGCAAATGAGTTTCCATCTCTGTCACCAAACAAGAACAGACTATTTCTGTTAGCAAAGATAAAGCAATTGGAGACAAAAGTAAGGAATTAAACATTTCCTCTACACTAGCAACCACCATCAGGAGGTGTATGGCTTGGAGCCAGGCTGTCCTGCAAAACACTGGAGAGATCACATGCAAGAGTCAAGCCAGTATCAACAATTCCCTGTGTCCCAACCCCAGAGCACTGCCCTTGAATCACCACTGGAACACGAACTTCACTTATCTCCACTTTATTGCTGTGTGGACACTGATATATTCTTGTACTTCCCATTTTTTCATTCACCTGTCAGTCCACTCCTCATCACCCCTAGCCCATATTTGAGCATTGTAATTGGGATTGCAGGTGTCACCACTTGATCTCAAAGCATCTCTGTGTGGCTCAGAAATTCAAGAGTGTCCCAGTATTTTCCAAAGTTGATACTGGAAAGAGAAGCAGGACACCTTACAGAGCACACATTTATTCTCATATGGAAAGAACTGGTGCTGACTTAAGTTAGTTCTCACTTCCCTGGAGTACTCAACCAGTATCAACAGGACTATTCAAAAGTTTGAAGCACAGTGAAGTCTTAAAGCATTTGCTGAAGACAAACATTCATCAGTTGTTTTGTTTCTTAATTGAGGTTCTCCACAAATGGTTTTGCTGTGTATGACACTGAGAGGCCAAAACAACAGCAGGGATTCCTCTCTCTGTGTAGTTTTCTAATACTGTCCAAGAGCTGATTCATAGCATGATTACATTTACCTATCAACTTCCATATTACTTTTCTTGTGCTGTCAGATTCCTGCAGGAACTCCTTGGACATCTTTTCATCTGCTCTTCCACCAGATGGAAGATGCTCACTTCTGCTCCCCAGTTACCTTCTAATTTTACCAAGTCCTCTTCCAGACCCTCTTTGCCCACAAGCCACCCAATGTGTGTGCAGACAGTTCACCTCTGATGTTCTACTCCAATCTGGATGCACACCTACAGGAGGGAGATCATCATCTGGTGTCATATTTACTCCTAATGTGGATTTGTACCTCAGTGTGCTGTGGTAACAGCAGACACCAAAATGGAAACCTCACCAGGGCATGGAACCTATTTTCCTGTTTAGCTCAAGAATTACCCAATGCACAAAATAGTTTTAATAATTATCATAAACCAGTTTTACTCTAAGCTGTCAGCTCTAGCAAGAGTCTGTCCAAGGAGGGGGAACCTCCCCAAACTTACTTGGGTACGGTATTTAGCTGACTTAATTTGAAGCTACTTTTCCCTTCCAAACACGCACGCCTACTCAGCAAACGGTAACCACAGCTGACTCAGAGGAGGAGGACAGGCTCCTCAGCTTTTTTCTTCCTGTGCAAGAGAAAAACAAGAGGGCACAACACTCACTGCCTCCCTCCTTCCTCCCAATCACAGCCAGCTCAAACAGCACTGCCTCTAAATAGAGCCAGGAGAAAACCTCTTTCTGGGATACAAGCAACAATAAAACCTCTGGTCTCAAGGCAAACAAGCATCCTCAGCTGAAGCCTGGGGAGGCTCTGGGTTTAAAACGCTGTGTGGAAAGCCAAACCCCGTATCATTCCTCTTCCCACACACACAGACTCAAAGGGCAGAACCAGGCCACCCTCTCCTCTCCCCTTTCCAGGCGCCTCACGCTCCCTTCAGACGAGGCTACAGTGCCTGGAGCAGCTTAAAACAGACACGGGGCCTCAAAAAGACGGGAGGAGGAGGCACAGAGCCACCCTCCCTCATCCGGCACTTCTGCTCAGCCCTTCCTCTGCTTCACCCCTCCTGGTGCTGCTGCTTGTTTTCCTGACTCGGGAGTGCAGAAAGCGCCAGCCTGCTACAACCGCGCCCTGGAATAAAAAAATCATAAACACAAGGCTGATTTACATGCATGCATTACTTGGATAAACACATCCCTGGCACTGAAAAATCCTCTGGTACGGCAAAGCAGCACCTCTGCCCAGAGAGCTGCTGCACAGACAGCACAACATCTCAGTCAGGCATGCGGAGCAGAAAAGGCACTTCCAGATTCCCAGTAACAAGGAGCAGGAATCTGCCCCATGTACACATGAAAGTGGCAACTCTGGAGAGGCAGTACAAACCTTTTAGAGGCAACACTCATCAATCTTTGTGCAAAAGAGATGTTGGTGTCTTCCAAAAGCACAAGAAAATATCGTACAAACCCCGCAACCACAGAAACCCATCTTTCAGTCAACATCATCTCCTTCCTTTCTAAGGAATCGAGACTGCAAATGAAGCACAGACCACAGCTTTTTCTGAGGACTTTTAAGTGTTTTCTGTGTGCAAGATTTCAAAACACTCCTGAGATGGCTAGTTTCATTTCATAAAGGGGAAAGTGAAAAGACAGATTTCCAGGTGTTTGTTTAATTATTGATTAGACTGAGGAAAAGCACCTTCCAAAGCTTTGAGCCTGTCACACCAGCCTCATTCCTCAGAGCAGCTGCTCACTCCCTGCAATGCTGCATGCTGAACACACAAGCTTCAGAACTGAGCCTCTCATGACAGGACACATTTTCAAAACAGAGTTATTCAAACTTATATACATTCAATACTTTTATATTTTGTAAAGTCACTAGAAACTTATTTTTCCTAGTGTTTTGCCTTTGCAGTGCTTTAAAACCCACACAGCAAATACAACAGAAGCACGGCATTCCTGTAGGGGGTGCAAATCCATTTCAACCCCACTTGGCTACTCTTCTAAAGGATTCTTGGATTTTAATATCCACTGAGAAATGTACAGCTACTCCTTACAGCTACACTTAGGTCCCTGTACAGAGAAGGGGAAGAAGCAGAGCCCTCTGCTCAGGGGCTACACGAGGAGGATTTTCATAGAGGAACTCATCATTTGCCCTTGCAACACAATAAGACACTGCCAGGCTGTGACAAACCATCCCCTGGGACCATCTCTTGGTCATCCTGATCTCCAAGTCTTGCTCACTCACTGACTGTTCCCACCAGAGCACAGACTAAATGACAGCCAGTACACCACCTTCCTCCAGCTTTGGAATCAACAAAACCTTTCCAACTACTCCCAGGACTCCTCCAGCAGAGCACAGAGTGGTGCATGCCAGGGATGGAATGCTGAGGAAGGATCTGCAGCACTGTGACGTCGAAATTGTCCCTGAAACTGTACAATGTTTGTATCAAACATTCCTCTACAATGAATTTTGATTTCTCTGAACTTCCCTTTGTTTTCCAACACATGGATTTCGAGCTGCCTCTACCCAACAGGCCCACTCCTGACTGCTCTCCTGCATGACAGGCTTTCTGGATTTTTGTGTTTAAGGTAGGAGGAGATGTTTGAGTTAATGTGACCTTAATTACACTGTGAGCTGCTCATCATTATCAGCTCAGTTTCTGGCAGCAGCAGGTCTCCACTGAGCAGACGCTCCCAGCTGTTGGCTTTGCTGCTCCTCACCACTCTGAGATTACGAAAAACAGTTTCAGTCCCCCCCTCAAATGAATACAATACTACTAGGGGAAAAAACCTAATTTAACTGACAAGCTGCCATTACAGCACTCATCTTCCCCTTTTCTTCTGCCACAAGTAGTGGCATACCAGTAAGGACTTGTTTGAACTAAAGAAAGTCAAAGAAAATGGTGTCATCACCAGATAATAAAAACTATCAGACTACCTGTTCATTTCAGCTACAGAAAGAACTTGTTCATGGGAAAGGGAACTAATACAGAGCAATACAAGTTTACAGCAACCAGTGGCTTTAAGATGTAGAGCCACGTGCTCAAGCTTTTCAAACCTCAAAACCATCCCGAGCTGAGGTCTCAGCCTTTCAAAGGCACTTCTGTGTACAACAAGAGATGGGAATCAGTAACTTGCCTAACAGGTAGGAAACACACTGATCCCATATCCAAAGTACCAGCACTGCTGGCTCATCACACACTGCCTGTGTGTGGTTTCACACACAGTGAAACACAGGTTGCCTCTGTACCATGAATGATCCGTAAGCTGAATTTAAAGGATTTATTAGCCCACTGCCAGCTCTGCAAGGATGTCATTCCTAACACAGGCTCGTGCAAGGGTGGGCATGAAAAAGGAACTGCTCTCAGTAAGTGGAAACAAAGCAGCTTGGCAATCAGAGCTTCCAGTTCTGCACTGCAAATCAAGTCCAAGACAGCTAAAATTAAAGGTTATTTCCTGCAGCCAATTAGGCTAAAGATGCAGTTAAAGGTCTGCTTTTCCTAAAGTGCAAGGTGTGATAGTTCACTCTTGAACTACCATCTAGACTGCTGTTAACTGTGACACTCTTTTTAAGATTTATTCACAAATAAAAGATTTGACTGCCCTGAAGATATTTTCCACATGTTACACTTTATTATGCTTCACTTCAAAGCTCTGGAAATTCAGAAGCCTGAAATACATTGCAGTTAATAGCACTTCCAGTTTCTTAGATCTAATTACAACCTGAGCTACCACTGCAAGTTAACTTCTAGGCAGTTCCGGCTCTTCTCCGACCCAAAACAAAGTTTACATTTGCATTCTTAGTTCCCTGGCTACATTTGCCTATTTTTAAATAGCAGAAATTATTTTTATTGTTAAAAATAACGACCATAAAGCAGTTGAGAGTTGCAGTTAAAATACTTGACTGCATGATAACTAGACAATAAGAAAGTGATGACAGACTGCAACTAGACCCAGCAGAAAAAACATGTATCTATCCACTTTTTTCTCTTTTTTACCTCCTTTCTGAAGGAGCCAGAAACAAACTACTTAGAGAGAACAAATGCTTTATTCATTACCATATAACACTGCACATACACACAGAATATACTATACACACCCATACATGATCACAGTATATTTCATCTGCAAATTAAATTAATGCAGTAACTTGTATTTTGAACTGGTCAGCAACACACAAAGTGCAGCAATGAGACCACCAAAGGTGAGGTTATTTTCACTCAGCTGAGGGGAAAGCTCTGATCACAAATTATCAGAGAAATGCAACAGAAAATGTGTAAGTTTTAACAGTTAGAAAAGCATTGAGGTTAAAGGCTGAGGAGTGCAAATGCCATCTACTCTTTTAGCAGTTAGAGGGATTCCAGAGAGATATCTGCTCTCAGGGGGGAAAGACCCAAAAAAAAAAAAAAAAAAAAAAAACCCTTCCCTGGATGGCAGAAGTTGAAATGGTTCCTACAAAATAGCTTACTAAATAGATTTAAGGTCAGCAAAAATTTCTCACATGCAGAATTGATTTGCAATGGCAGGAAAGGACTCACCAATTTTGTGTTTGACCCCAGTTTGCAGTGTGTGCAAGCAACCCTATGGCCATCAGAGGTTTGGCAGAATTCAAACAGTTAATTTTAAACTGTCTGAATGAGGAAAAAACAATAAAACTAACACAAGAAAGGTAAAAGAGTTACAGCCTAAGGATGGACAAACCAACACCCTGTAACTGTGACTGGCCAGTCAGGTGGGTGGGGAAGAAAAACTTCCCCCCACCTTAGAAACAGGAAAAGTTGCACTGCAGACCAGTCATCAGGAAACCCTAGAGGAAACGAGCAGGTTTATCTCACTGAGCCCCTGCAGACTTTTCAGGAAGTACTCCAGGAAGTAATGAAAGGCTTCCCTGGCCAGCCGTGGCTGCCAGCAGAGATCCAGCAGCCAAGTGAGGTCTCAGCAGCAAGGGGCAGGGGTCCAGGTGGTAGATCTGAAGCATTCTTCCCTCCAGGGAGCAATAAAGAGGCTTCATCATGTGGGATGCACTCCATCCCCTCTCAACAGGCTGATTTGGCCAAGGGCAAAAACCTGCCACTGATTACAACAACGATCTTAGCCAACATACAAAGGAATTAAACTTGAGGGGGAAAAGAAAATACCGCATTTACAGACTATTTCCATCTCTTTTGGTAACATGAGACGCAGTCTATTCCAACAGCAAGCAAAAGCTTTCAGTAGAATACACAAAACATTAATATTTTCTGTTGTGTGGGTTTCACAAGTCTGCTGTGGCCTTAAGGGAAACTCAAAATCACTGCTCAGGTACTGCACAGCATTTGAGCCATCCAAACCCAGCACTGACAAAAACACAGCATTGGGATGACTAAAGCCATCAGGTGATGCTTCCAAGCATTGCCAACTGTTGCTCCAACTGCTGCTCTGGCAAAGGGTTGGGATGGCATCTGACACATTCAGAGACATTTTCCAGGCTCTGGGAATAAAACAAACTGACCTTGCTACTCTAAAAGCAGAGCGCTGAATTTCACCCACACAAGTTTTGGGTGGAATCAAGACACCAGTGAACAAAGCACAAAGGCAAGTGAAGTGTCTCAGCAGCCTTTTGCAGGCAACACCACCTTTATTTTTAAAACATTCAAGCCAATTTTTAGAATTTTTTGCTACTGATGTGTATATATACATCACTGATTCATTAAAAAATTAGAAAGACCAAAATGTGTAGGTACATATTAAAATTCTGTCTTGGGCTGATTGAGTAAGGGGATTTTCATCCTTTTCTCTGGTGAGACCCCACCTGCTGTGCTGCCTCCAGCTCTGGGGTCCTAAACATCAGGAAGATGTGGAGCTGCTGGCACAAGTCCAGAGGAGGCCACAAAGATGCTCCAAGAGAGGGAAAAGTTCTGCTATGGATACAGGCTGGGAGCTGGGTGTGCTTTGGAAGAAATCACCCATTTTTGGGTGGCAATGAATCAGTATCACAGTACACTATGTTGGTGCTTGTTGTGTTGGGATTTGAAGAAATTTGAAGTACAGTCTATCAAAATTAGTGTAACTCAGAAATACAAGCCTGGAAGGCAAGTACTGAGATCATTACATAGCTCAATAAATGTGACAAAGGATCTGCTGCTACTACAGCCACCAAGCAAACTCCAGTTCTTGGGGAAAACTCCAGATGCAAAAGCTACCCAGGAAGCTGCACCATCCACACATCCCAGCCTCTGAACCATGGCTCCTTACAGAACTCCACGGGGTTACTGAGCTGCCTAAAGTACCAGCATTTCTGTGAACCTCTCTAAAATCGGAGCTGAATCCCTCCCACTCTGTTCCTCTCACTGCATCCTTTTCCCAAAATGAACTGCAGATCTTCTGTACACTCAGTGAGAGGGAAAAAATGAAGAAAAGAGGTTTATATTCATCTCATGCATTCGTTTTTCATGAGCTCTGTTACAAGCTGTCCATAAAGCAACGAAAATTTACTCTTTAACCTCAACTCCTAGCAACATTTTCAAATACTGGTAGCAGCATCTTTGATGCCTAAAGACTAGGCTGACTTTTTGAGTCAGTGGAAAACACATCTATGCATTGCAAATAAATGCTTTTCCATTTCTTCTATTCACATGGTGCAAGTTATTTCTGAAGTTGCAGATTTTAGTTTTGGGCAAGCAAAGAGGGGAAAAAAGGGTTTGCAACACCATAATGAGAAAAACCAGCAGACAGACTACCAGACACCAGAATAAATCCTTGATAAAGTCTATGTTTGTACAAGTAATTCATCAAGAACTGAAGGAATTTGAGGAATACCTGCCTGATAGATCAAAAAGTGAAGGAATACGATAACAGAAATATTTAAGTGTTTACATTCTCCTTTTCAGCCTTTTTTTAAGGAAAACCCTGCTGCACTGCATGGAGCAAACTGACTTTTCAATGTCAGCTATGTTCTCTGCAGATATCCTGTAACTCCTGTGCCTTCAGCTGCCTCCACGCTGCCTCCTTGCACTCAGATCATACTCTGTGTGTGCAGAAAGTAAACCCAAGGCTGTGAAAGCTCAGTAGTTCCTCCTGCAGAGCTCTCTGGTGCTCCCAGGCTGGAGCAGTCACAGCTCAGGATGCACTTGGGGAGAGCGTGTCTGCTGGTTATGTCAGAGGACAGCAAGTCTGGCATCAAACTTCTATTTCAAGCGATGCCAGGGACTGTGACCTTGAACAAGTCACTTCACCAGCTGTTAAGGTACAGACTTCACTGTGCAAGGAGGAGCTGTGATGCTTTAATCCTTTCAGAAGCAAGGGGTTATTCAGCAGAAAGGCATGTTTTCAAGTACTGGATTAATATTTTCTAGATTATTGTTTTTTTCTTATCTCAAATGGATGCTTTATCCTAGGACAATGAAAACTCACAAGACTCACCGCTATAAAATATTGTATTCATAAATACTAGTGTTAAAAACTCTTGTGTGTAATTATTTACCTGTTTTTAATCAATCATCACAACTGACATCAAGTCAAAAATGCATTTTGTGGTTTGTTTCATGACTACTCTTTCCTCCTGCCTTTCAGTGAAGTGAAACTTTTCCCATCCCAAAAAAAAAAAAAATCACTTCTTGGTTTCCCCTTTCAGATGCAGAAGCATCCAAGAGCAGTGCTCTGGGATGGGGCTGATCCTTCTAGGGATGAAGAGATAAACCAACCATTTTTGATTAAAATAGAAAACATTCTTATTCATACCAGGCCATTCAACTTCCCCGTTTCTTTTCTTAAAATTAAGTAAACAAGACTTAAATTCAGAGCTAAAGTGAAGTTGACAGTGACCCTGTTATAACAACAGTACTTCAAGTGCTTTACAGTCCAGTGCCAGTTCAAAGTTTAGATTCTGGCCAACTGACCGTTGGAGAAATAAATTAATATTTCATTACAAAAATAAATTTCAATAAACTGTTCTGGTTTGAACTCCACATCTTTATCAGGAACATGAGGTAAAACAAACACTCTTTTTCCAGAAAAAGAACATCAATAAATTCAAAAGGAAACAGTAGGTTTCAATGATGGAAAAATATTATTTCAGCATCCCAGTTAACCACGCAATGTCACTGCTGATCTGCTGGCAGCACACTGGCAGACAGGTACTTCAGTTCTTAGAGGGGTTTGTCTCAGCCCCTTTACACCATATACACTGGAGCTGTCAAATCATTAGAAACAAGTTTAAGGATCGTTTATCCAACGTGCAATTTTATTTGATCCCCCCAATCAATCCACAATTTTAATTTCATTTTAACCACAAAAGCACAGAGAACACTCGTCTTAACAACAGGGCTGTGCTCACACACCTCTGACAGCACACAGACTGGGGTGGGTTCACCTGTCATTCCAGACAAGGCTCCTTTCTTTATTTACCCAATTTGCATGGCGGGACACAGCTTCCCTCCAGGATTATTTTCTATTTCCAGGTAGCAAAGCTGTCCCTGAACAAACTGCACTATTTCACAGCTATCTATAGCACATACCAGGCAGCAAGTAATTTTAATCCCAAATCCTCTTCCCCCTTCATGACACCAATAGCTTTTAGATACAGCATCTCTGGCTGAGAAACTTTGATGAAACAGCGTCTTTGGATAAAAACCTCTGGATTATTCCCTGCAGTAGAACATTAACTCTCTCAGCTTTGTCAGGCTCTCACAGCTGCCATGAGGAAGGGTTCACCTCCAAAAGCAGCACCTTTTGTCTGCAGCTGGAAAACCTGAATCACTGAGCCCAGAACCCCAGCTTTGCATAAACATATCCCAGCCAGTGACACATCCTGAAATCCAGTCTGAAATCCAGCTCTGCCTGTTCCCCTGAAACCCCCAGCACAGCCCAGCAGCCCCTTTGAGGTTCCAGGTTTCACACAGCACCGCAGGGAACAAATGCCAGCAGCAGCTCAGTCTCTGTTTTGGTGGGTGATCTGACAATGTCTGACTTCCCCACAAGTTCCACATCTTCCCCTCTTGCTTTCATACCACCTCTCTCCCAGCAAATCTCCCAGAAGGAAAATAAGGTGTGGACAGATTTATTTGCCAAGTTAAGTATCCATAACTTGTTCCACACTCCTAATCCCTGCTCAGAAAACATAACCTTCATAAGTGAGAGTGAAATATATGCAAGAACATGAACCAATGCAAAACACCTCTAATTTTAGATGTTCGGCTCACATTAAACTAATCAAGCTTATTAATCTTTTTTAATTATTTCAGTCATTTCATTTTAAAAGGGCTTTTTGCTGTAAGTCTAGTTAAGTTTTGTTAAAGTTCTGCCCTACTTAGTCAAAGCTTAATAAGGAGTATTTTCATTTTTTTACATTTAGTAAGATTTACAGAGCTGAGAGGTGCCCCAAGAATGTGACTGACAGAATGAAAAGAGTGATGCCATTTATAGATTTTTTTTTATTTTGAGTTCTGTAACTACATTTATTGACTAGCCAGCAAATGCAGTTCTGCAGTGGTCTATTTTACTATACCAATTACTAAGAAATTTGAATGTGAGAACTGAGCTTTACATCACAAGTTCTCACACTCCCACTGAGCAACTACTACAACTGAAAAAAATGAAGAATCCCAGTATTCCAGAACAAGCAGGGGAAGAGGGGAGAGAAGAAAATGTGAAGACAGACCACACACAACAAGCTCCTCTGTCCACAGAGTGGCAGAAGCTACACTGAAATCAGTGCCATGAGCCTCAACCTGTATTACTAAAATTACAGCTGACTGAGGAGGAAGATTTGTTTGGAGAGGGGAAAAGTATTAAAAATTTAATTTTTTCTCAAGTTTTCCTTCAGTACTCAGAAAAATATTCAGTATTCCAAGAGATTTGTGACTAATACTTCTAGCTTTATGCCTCCTCTCATCCCAGCAGAACCTGTAGTATTTCATGAGTGATACAGAGGGATGGATAGAGAGATGCTCCAAGGATGGCTGCTTTCAGTAACAAAAGCACAAATTTGGATCACTTTCTCAATTTAAAACTATTTCCAGGCTCCCAGGTAACAATCAGAACAAGTCTGTTCCATGGTCCCTTATCACCCAGCCAATGCTAACTGAATGCAGACTTAGAGACTTCACTCCAGGCAAAAAAGTCACATACAAAGAGCTTAAGACCTCCAAACACTCAGAGCTGCAGACCAGGTTTCAGCCCTGCCTCTCATTTCCCTGTGTTTCAAGTGAATCATAACATAATCCTCTAAATACTTAAGAGTTTCCCAAGGCTGTGTTTGTTAAAAATCAGAGCACTGAAAGAACTTTCTAGGGATTTTCTAGTGTACTTTGACTACCTCCAAGTTAATAAAAACATTGTGTCTTAAAAAAGACTCCACTAGAAGATATTTGCTGAATCAGAGGGACAGAATGACTGAAAAGGGAAAATTGGCTTTTTAGCCCATGATAAATAATTTGTGGGAAAAATAGATCACCTTTTTCCTTGTTTGAAAAAGAAGCCTGGATACATTCTGTGTCATACCAATCCTGTAGGACTGAGTTGAATACAGAAATCATCACTGAGATTATGCACTGATGTCTACAATGCTCCAATCATCCTCCTCTATAGATAGGATGGGACAGAGAACTTTAACCTGGATGGTACATGCAGCATAAAAAAGGAGATCAGAAACCCCAACTATCCTTCCTCTTTTCTGGAAATTCACACCCTCTAGGAAAAACACATGTTTAATCTCCTACTCTTTTACTATCAGCAGTCTTCCTACGAATACATGCAAAGGCCCTGCTTCACACAGATTTAAACATTACCACGGCATTCTTGTCCCTTACTGCCTCCAGGAAATCTGAGCAATTTGTAGAAAGCATTCCTACAGCTTTCCTCCTCCTCCTCCTCCTCTACTCCAACAAGCTGCTGCAGCACTAGAACCAGTGCAACTCAGCGTATACAAAAGCTAAGTGCTCCCAAGGATATCAAAATCACTTCTCCAAACACAGTTAAAGGCAAAGGCAGAAGGCACTGCCACCCCAAGTGCACAGATGAAGGAGGAGCTGCAGGAGCACTCCCAATCCCCTGAAGAAGCCTGAGCCAGCCCCGCTCTTCCCATCACTTGGGAGGTTTAGGCAAACTTGACAGACTTTGCCTGGAGGAAGTTAGCACTCCAATTATTCCACCAGCTCTTGAGAGGAGGTGGAGCAACTGCTGGCACAGGAGCAATAGAAAACAGCTGGGAATCAGCAAAGTCTCAACAAGCACAGGATGTAGATGGACAACAGCTAAATTCATTTACTGAAATGACTTAAGCTCTTTTGTAAGCTTTAGCCCTGGCTTCAGATATGCCAGACGATACCCTGGTTACTCAATCTCAAGCATTCCAGCCAAGGGAGAAGCAAAACATCCAATACCCTCCCCTTCTGCAGCTCCTCCCACCCAACCCCCCAAAATCCCCTCTTACAGACTCGAGCCAGGTTTAGGGTTTCTCCAAGGGGGGGGGTGAGAGGAATAAAATAAATAAATAAATAGAGTTGGCAATTCCCTCCATAGTACTTCCTAAGAAGGTCTTATTTAAAAGCCTTTAAAAACCCCATAAGCTAATAAATTATTACATTAGGGAGCAGTAACTCATTATCTTGCTTAGCCAAGTCAGAGGTAGCCAATTTAGGCAGCCGAAATTTCCATTGATAGTTAACCCTCACTTCCACAGCCTTTGGAGGGAAACAATATCTGTGCCAGACAGCAGGAGCTGCAGAGGTAATCCAAGCTGGGTGTGCAGTCCATCTCAGTGAGAACAAGCTGAGACAACCTGAATTTCCTCCAGCTCAGCTGCAACCTGTCATCCTTTTCACCAACACACCTACTTGACCCCCACAATACAACCATCATTTTAACATGCTGCAGGAAGACTTAAAGTGACAGCTTCATTTGCTGTATGTAACTGATTTTTTATGTGAACAAAACGGTTTGCTAGTTATAAGAGACAACATGACAATAATAATCCCACCTCAGGATGATTTAGAAGCTTCCAATATTGGAGTATTGTTCTGCCTTCCACTGCTCAGACTCTGAAATGCCATGTCCAAGGCAGACTCGTGCTTGGGAAGTGTTACAAGATGATTACTCCTGGATGGTATTTCAGTAACAGCAGCATTATTGCTACACTTATGTCCTACTTTTGCTTGGTATGTCTTAACTAAATTTAACCCACTAATCCCAGCACACCTGAGACAGACAGCAGCCGCTAACACTATCACTCCTACCTTAAACAGGAACACAAACCACGAAGTAAGATTACTGAGATTAAGTGATTGACTCGAGGTCAGAGGAAGTATATTGTCTGTCCTGAATGTGAGCTCTGGACAAGGTAACGTCCAGCCCCAAGCCTGAGCCAGCAGACCCCTCTGGCTCTCTGCATGCTGCTGCACCAAAGCACATCTCCCTTCCCATTTCCCTTCCCAGCACTGCCAATCTCTGTGCATACTTGCTCCTGCATTTCAGCAGGGCAGATTTAGGGACTGTGGCTCCCTCTGCTCCGATTCCTTGGGGCAACACGAGCTCTGAGGAAGCATCTCACAGCTGCAATTTGCCCTCGACACTCACCACAGAGCCAAGGTTAGCTCTAACACTGCACAGCCTCACAGTAATTGGCTTTCCACAGCCAGGGAGACTCTGTGTCTCCTTCTCAAAGCACATCTTTTAGCCATTCACCAGCCTGAGGCACCAAACCCTCCCTGCCAGGCTCCCTGTTCCAACCAGCAGCCGCCCAGGACACAAGGAGAGAAACGAGGGAAACTTAACGTGGTAAGAAGGAGCTCACTGGCAATTCCACCAAGCAAGCAGATTTAATGAGCTTTTAAAACCATTAGGAAAAACAGGTATTGGCAACATCTTCCAGCACATCAGCTTGTTGTCCAAAAGGGCAAAGCAAACCCATTTATTTCCAGTGGCACAGAGGAGAAAAGAGCTCACAGTCTGGAGCAGCACTCGGTATCAAGTGATTGAATCCACAACCAGCACTTCCAGTCACCTGGGAAAAGACAAGAGACCTCCACATCCACCACAGTATTTCAACATATTGACCACTGCAAATGAACAGCATTGTGGGCTGCCCTGAAAAGTCTCTGGTTAAGACAGAAATGAAGCAACAATTCAAACAGAATAACATCATACAACATTGATGACTACTAGACTGGAACTGCTCAGCCCTCTAAATTGGTAGTCTTTAGGGTGAGAGAGGGTAATTAAAATATAAAAGATTCACTAGATTAATCACCTTGCACACGGTATAAAAAATATTTGTGTGCATAGTATATGTCTATTTCTTTTTGAATATGCAAAAAGCCCTGCATACATTATCCCCTCCAGAAAAACCCCCCTACATGGAGCTTGGGATATTCAAGAACATGAATGTAAGTCTGTTGAGTGCTCTTCAGGATATGTCCAAGTTCTTCATACTTAGAAGGTTGCACTGGGCCTACAAAAAGGAAAAGCTGTGCCCTAGAACACACGTCAGGTGAGCCCCATTCCTCAGCTACAGGTGCAACTGGGGACATACCCTGAAGCCCCTGCTCAAAGGCAGTACTGGAATATGACAACCACACAGCAAATTAAGCACTCAGATATGCAGGAAAGGCCCTGCTGGACAAGACTCATAATGAAACCAGAATTTTAAAAGACCCTTCTTACTTCTGCTGAACTCACTGGAATGAAAACTTAAAACTTCTACTGAGAGACAGACCACGTATGTTGTACTCCTAAAGGAAAAGGCTATATATTTTATTCACTACCCACCCTTTTTGTCTCATCTTTTTTCATTCTATTTCCTGCCAAAGCATCAAAACCACAGCAAAAAGAGGTCCCTAATACTGAGTTCATCAAGTATCTGCACACCACCACTATGCCAGATCCTTTTGATACTGTGCTCTCTACAAGCAATGACTGAAATTATCAAGATTGGTCAAAGTAATAAACTATGGCTTTAAAAGTAACCAGAGATATAAGTATTTTCTTATCTTATTAGTTGTTCCCATTTTGCTTTTCACAGAACACTACAATTATGGAATTTTTTAAAAATCACTGATTTTAGTACTGTCTCATTTGTAGTTGCCATGGATGCAGTATTTTGTTCTATTCTGCATTAATAGTTTGACTGTTAACTCCCAACTCACGCACCCTAAAAACGTGGAGCTGCTGGAAACCCTTAGGCATAAGGGAAGGTGGGGCCATACAGGATTCAGCATTAATTCTGAAAATTCATGGTTCATCTTCAACAGATTATTGTGGTGCAGACATTCTTAGCACAGAATTTTAAATATGAGGAAGGAATACGCTTCAGTATTAAAAATCCAAGGGCCTAACCCTTCTGCACACACTTTTTATTCAAATCTGCCGGAAGAACCGAAGAACAAAAGTACAAACAGCTTTTCTCTGGCCTGATGCATCTTGGTCCAACAGCTTCCTACTGATTTCTGTAGTTAAACGGTTGACCCTTGCCAGGAATGGGACCCAAAGTGAAAAGAGTCATAGTTTGCCAAGCAAAGCAGAATCCATAAACAAGCATCTCACACTGGCTACGGACTGCTTCCTTCGAGAGATTTAAGAGGGAGAAGGGAAGGAGGGCATACGGGGATGGGGCTGGGTGTTCTCTGAAATGCATCATTTACAAATCAGAAATTAATGCACAAAAATGTTTCAGTGAAGAGAGGGAGACACAGAACTTACTTTCCAAAGCCTGGTATATTTTTCCATTTCATCTCCCCCTAGTATCACAAACACACATTGGCCTAATGAAATAAGTTTGCTTAACTTGTGCATTTCTAGTACTAGCAGAACACTGTCTAACCAGAGAAAGTTGCCACAGAAATAATGAAACTTCTCAAGATTAAGTCTTTTCTGTGTGTACACACTGTCTAGCTGTACAAGTTCACCAGAAAATAATGTGCATTATTTATTATATGCACCACTAGGAAATCTGTAACACTTACAAAGACCATTATGATGCCATTAAAAAGATTTCATGTTCAGCTTTCTAGGCATCTTGGGCACACAGCCACTGCTACAATAATTATTATATTTATCACTATGTAAACTAACTGTAATGCTTCATTAAGATGGAGAAAAATGGTATCACTGAGGCCCCTGCAAGAGCAAGTAACACTCTCCTCAGTGAGATGGAGGTTTCCTGTCTGCAACTGCTTACTGGGATGCTCCAGGAGATTTTATTCCGGTAGGACAATACAGCAACATGTTAAGGAGGGTCCTGAGCTACCACATAGAGTCTGCAAAGGCATTTTGGAGTAACTGCACATGCTGGACTCTCCTGAAGACCACAATATAGGGGTTTTAGCTTGCATGGTGAACTGCTCATACAAAGCTACATGTCATTCAAAACCAAAATCCTTAAGGGATGCCTTTTAGGGTCATCCAGGAAGTAAGGGATGTCTCTATCCTCTGAAGAAATGCTGGATGGGAAGACAACAGGTCTGGACTCCAATGGGTTAAAAACTAAACCAACGGGCATGGAAAGCCAGAGTTCCCTGCTATCTGTTTGGCCTAACAGCCTGGCAGGCACAGGCAGCTTTTGTCCTCACACATGCATCTCGCTGGAATCAGAGGGATCCTTCTAACATGGAAAAATACTGACGTGCCTTCGACGTAAGCTATAAGCCTTGGAGAGATTTCAAACACGTTTGACACTGATATGGGACTAATTGTACAAAACTCCAAAGATCCACGGGGACAAAGAGCTGCCGGCAAAGCCCTTTTGAGTCTGTGCAACCAGAGCCTTCAAACACAGACATTTTTCAACAAAAGAACCCCCACCAACACCACACTGGTGTGTTCTCCGTTTTCCCTCTGTCTCCCCAGAAAACTCTGGTGTAAGCTAGAGAGAAGACTGAGCTCTTTGCTGCTGGATTTTCAAAACCACTTAACACTGGGTCTCTTTCATTCTAAGTGATGGGGACATTCACCCAACCCAGCTGCAGGACACCACAGCCTCACAGGATGGACACTGGACACTGTCCATACTGGTTCTACCTGTTCCATTAAATCAATCAACTGAAAAAAACCAATAAATGTGTTGCCTTTGGAATTCTGTGTGATTAAAAGGAAGTGGTGAACAAAGCTACCAGAGGCAGCTGCCTGAATGATACCAGCATCAGTTGACTGTGCCCTCTGCACTGACTAAAACAATTTAAGTCAGTGCAGCCACCAGAGGATATTGGATATTCTGGAATTTACATTGCTGGTAACAGCAGAGCTGTTTACCAGTCCCACATTCAGCCATCAGAAAGACACAGTCTCAAAAGCCTAAATCTTTTTTATACTTTTCTACTTTCTTTTAAGGGTTCTTATCTAAAAACTCTTATCCAGCTTCTAAAGCAGGATTCAAACTGCCAGAGAGTCAGCAAGAACTGCAGTAATTTCCATTTACGACCGGCAGAATTTGCTCTCAAAATAAAGTCAATGTGGCAAGATAAGACAGAGTGGCCACCCAGATCCAGATCGACTGGTCACTAAAGCCCTGTCACTACAGATAAGGGTCATTTAGGAAGCACAAGCACACCAGAGAAATGGGGATTTGCAGCATGAGGAATTCCTGAGGAGTGACAGTTTTAAGCTCCTAGGGACAGGAAAAACAGGAGGGGTGATAAGTGCTGCAGTTCTTCTCTGCCACACACAGTAAACACTGCAAACCAGCCCGCATTGATTAAGCTTTTCCAAGCTGCCTAGATTATCAGAGAAGGATGGGAAGATGCTTCCTGCCTCAAGTCAACCCCCCTCATTACTGTCAGACGGGAGAAAGGATCAACCTCAGTGCATTTCTTACAGAGAGCATTACACTGCAGAACACCGAGCCTCCACCTCAGCGGATAAAAATCCCAGATTTACCTCCTTTAATTCTGCATGAAAAGAGTAAGGACAGGGGGGGTTTCTTCTCCAGAGGAAAGACTATAAATCTGAAGCACTTTAGCAAAGGGCTAAGGTACAGCCTCACAAACTGACTCCACAGCCTGTTCTCCCTGCTCAGAAGGCACAGACAGAGCATCCCGACTGCATTTGGGCCTCTCATGCATTTCCTTACTCAAACCCCAAATGGCATTTTACAGTCAAATCCTGTTATTTACTGAGGAATGCAAGACCTAAAGAATACGACCAAGATTCCATCAGCATTCCTGCTTTCAAGGGCAGGATCAGAGCAGCAGCAACATTATGGGTTTCTTCTACAGCCTCTCCATCACCACTCGGGCATTCACACAGTGCCTGACCTGCAGCCCCACGCAGCACACGCCACATGCTGAGTGCACTTCCCTACAGGAGAGAAAAGGGCCACTGCAATGTCAACTACAGGCCTGGCAGTCCTGCAAGAAAGCAGTTCTTATAAATGAGGGGGGGGAGAATAGAACAAACCACAGGTCACAGGTAAAATGGTGATGTTTCACATGAGAGCAGCACATACAAGTTCATGATCCACTCCAAGACAGAAAATTCCAAATGTCCCTGCTCTAAATACAGCAGTCTAGGGAAACTGCTACACCCTATTTTCTAAGCAAAGTACTTGATTCCAATACCATGTGACAGGGTTTTTCCATCCCTATTATAAGTAAAAAATACTGAAAGCTTTAGAAAATTTTTCTTATTGCAGTCTTAAGTCCCAGGGATGGGGGCATAAGAACACACACACAAATTACAGCTCTCCAACCATGCTGCTTTATTCAAGGTAAAAGAATATCACAGTGACCTGTGTTACTGCAGATCTGCTGCTAACTACAGACACATTTCTTGTTGGAGGTGATTATCAGGGCTAAAGTAGCAATTTGCTCCAATTCTTCATAAAATAACACCAGAGGATTAATTGGTGCCCAGTCTAACCCTATAAATCCAGGCTGGGGAAGGAAAGGCAGTGCTGGAGCAGGCAGGACAAGCAGCCCTGGAGGCTCCTTCCCTGGCTGGGATGGGGCAGGGGGCACTGGGCACTGCAGGAGAGCAGGCAAAGCCTTGCCAGTGCCCTCCACCTTCCCTGCCTGACACACGGGGAGCTCTGTCTGCTCCCAGGAGCAGCACCCCAGGTCCCCTGTGCCTGGAAGAGGGAGCTGGGTGCCAAAGGTGCTCAGCACCTTGGGTTGTGGGTGTCTGCCTTGACAACATTCACAGGAGCTTCTCAGGCCTGGGTGACTCCAGGGGAGATTACAAGGTTCATGCACAGCAGGGAAAGGCAATGGTCAGTAGTTGAAGCCAATGAAGGGGAAGGAGATGCTGCACAAAACAAAACAAAGTCACACATTTCTGAACATGCTATGCCCTCAAAACATCCCCAGAGTTCACAGATTCTGGCTTTACTCATAAGCTAAAATAAGCATTTATCTGAGTGCTCTACCTTCCATCTGCAATGCCAATTCCACTAAATTCCTGGCATAAAGTACACTTCTCCTAACACAAAATACCTGTCATAACTGAGAAAGTTTGGGATTAGTCCCATTTCTCTGATGCTGACCCCAGAATGCAGGACAAAGGAAATGGACCTCATAACTCAAGCTTGCATCTACTGCTTTTCTCTTTTCATGGCAGACATGGTACCAGAAACACTAAACCTAGGATAATTCCCACCCACTGGAACAGAATGATTAAGAAGAAATTTTCTCCTTTGTTACTGGTAACCAAAGTTACAACCATCAGTTGTAGAGAAAGAAAGAAAAAAAAAAGCCTACTCAGAACAAAATACAAAAAAATTTCTTACGCATCCTTATCATAAACCCACACAGGTCAATCTCCAGCAGTCCCCAAGGAATCATGCTAATTAAAAAGACACAAACAAAACTACACCAAAGGAGGACTTTATTTACTCTTATACTATCATAATAAATTTCTTCTCCAGGGGGCACTGATCTTCAAACAAACATTATTCTCCCCACCTCCTCCACTCCTACCACTCTGAAGACTCTGAAGTCTTTTGTCAAACATCATAGCACCCAATACCCAACACATTTTCATTCAGCAGCACACATCCACAAATAGTTTAGATTTTTATACATGAGAATTTTCAGGACTGGAGTTTATTTCTTCTCACCAGAAAAATCCAAAGGGAGTGTGAAATAGGGATATCTCTGAAAATCACACACACCTCCCAAGCCAGACGATTAAGTCAGCATTTCTCACAAGCAATTCTTTAAACTTATGCTCATGACACAGGCAAAAAAAAAAAAAAAGAGTATTTTTTAGTATAGCAAAACAGAAGATATTTCTTCACAAGATAAAGAAAAAAAGATCAGACATAGAAAAAGATGGTAAGGTAATTATGTAACAAAAAATCAAAACCCTGAAGAATTTCAGGCATGATCCTGAAGCACTGGCACAGAGAAGCTCTCTTAGAAGGTCCCACACTTGGAGCACTCTCATGGCTACCAGCACAGATAAACCTGCTGTAAAACCCATCTTCTCACATCTCACCCTAAAACCAGTGAATTCCAGGCTCGGGCTGGTATCACACACACCAGAGTTCCAAGCTAAGTGCAGCCAGGAAAGCTCCTCATGGCCCCAGATAGCATCACTTCAAACCCTGTCCACTTGGAGCCCCTGATTACTGCGTTATTCCAGACCACAGACTGAAAACGCCTCGAAAATAACCAGGGCCAGTTCCACAAGGGCTTTGCAGATTACAACCCAGACCTAAAAACACGTCTGATAACATCCAGGAAGCAGATGTAGTATCTGCCATATTAGGAACCAAGTCATCCCATTGCTACATCCCTCATTAAAGGAGATTGAGCACACTAGAGGAGTTTTCTAAAGTGAAGGGGGAAAAAAATAATAAAAGAAAGGTGGTTTCACTCCATTTCCTAACACTTCTAAATCACATTCTAAAAAAAACTGAAACCACAACAACCCACATACTAATTTTCCCCCCAGCCCCACAGCACACATGGATGCATTGCTCCCAAAACACTGATGGCTCAGCTGTGATCCTCACTTCTTCACACTCAGCTCTCCACTGTGATACTCAGGCAGAAGCAAAGTCCCAATAGGGCAGAACATCAACCAAAGGCACACTCAGTTGTCTCAACCAGATGCACAGTTAAGATCAAAATCCCCAGGCCCATGGGATGCACTCCACCTTCCTCCCCACACCCAATTTTTTGCTATCCTGAGGAGAACCCCGAAATTAAGATCCACATTCAGAAGGAGACTGAGCCTTCTGGCAAACTTCACACATGAAAAGCAGGATGTGCTCACTCCTTAGCAACTGCATGTTCATTTCTATCCATGTGGAAGGTATACACAGGGCTTTAGTTCTCGCTAGAATTGAAAAACTCAATGGTTTTGCTTCAGAAATATTCCAATTTTACCTGCTAAAAGCAAGTCTCAAAGACCTGGGTTGTTTCTATGACACTGCTGGGACTAGAAGATGGCTCAGTACGTGTTTTGCTAGGCAGTGGAAGACATGTGAGAAAGAGGCCACTGAGAGAGGGTGACAAGAAACAATAGACAGACAACTCGTGAACTGGCACATCCCACCAAGTGGATGACACACACTTGTACCAAAGGTGTCCCTGAGTGCCACATGGATCCCTGGCAGCCCCTGGATGTCTCTAAAAGGTATGGGTGACATTCTGTCCCCACGTGACAAGCCTCCAGTGCCATCCTACCTTTGCAGCTGAGCCCCGCCAAGCACCCAGGAGGACAGAACCTGCAGAAGTACACTTTGTGAGCCTCCAGAATTCACCATTTCTCCCTCCTGTCACATGGCAGATGCTCCCCAAGCCATTCCACTAAGATACTTCAGTAATAAATGGATGGATTTTTTTAGCTATTATAATTGTCAAAAATTATGCCTGGTTGGTTACTTCACAAAAAAAAAAAAAAAAGGAAAAAAAAAAAAAAAAACCAGCTGTTTTGCTAACACAATACTCAGAACTCAAAAAGGTCCCAAACACCCACAAAACACATTCCAGGCTTAGGATACAGTTGAAAATGGTTCCCATGTCTCTGCAAAACTTATTGCAACTGGGATATAACACAAAACCTGGCTCAGAGTGCCCCAGTTGCCCCAAACACCAGGGCAGCACCTTCCTTGTGTCACTGCAAGTGTTTGCAGGGCTGTACAGTGTTCTGGACCAGGAAACTTGATCCAAGTTAAAAATACAGTTTATTTTCTAGGACCAAGTTATTTTTAACGCAGATGGAGTTCTCTGCTCCCAGTCTCTGCTCGAGTCCATAAACAATTGTACCAGCACACAGATTGGTACAGGGCAAGGAAGCATTTAAGCCAGCCATGCTACTAGGAGGGGGGAAATAAAAAATAAAAAACAGGAAAAGGAAAGCACAGCTGTGCTTGGGATTGGTGACTGACATCTTCAAGGTATTTCTCCTTTAATACCTATGAAATACCAATTTCATTGCCACTGCAGTAATCCACAAAAAATCCTTACATTCCCAGATCCTTCTAAAGAGCCATCTGGGGTTTCCCCCAGCCCTACACCCTCTGAACATCCACTCCTCTCCCATCAGTGAGACCTGTAGCTCTATTTAAGGTGAGATTCCTAGAATTCAAACTAGGACCCAAGGAGGGAAAGAACACAACCAAAAAACTCCCCCAAAACTTCTAACACAGAGAGAAAAAATCCCCACCCACTCATCAAGACTTATTTCTGACTCTGCAGGTTTTCGTTTCCCCACCACCTGAAGGTTTTCTTCACAGTGGTAACAGCTGAAGGATTTTTTGTGTGTCAGCCTGACTCTGCACAACAGATGGGAAACCCATCCCAGCCCCATGCTGGGAATCACCAGCTCATATCCTCCTGCCCAGCTACAGAGAAGAAAATCAGCTCCAGCAAGGAGAGACTGATGCCAGTATAGCCTTGACTTGATACCAAAGTAATCAGCCATGGGCCTAAAGTATTTTCAGTTTCAAACCTAGACCTAGCAGAGAAATGTCAGCAATAATATAAATCACCACTGAGTGCCTCCAATCAGCCTTTTTCATGGAGATTATTTTGTTTTTAAGGGCCATCTTTTTGCATGTGCTGATGTTGAACACACAAGAAAAGTGTATTTTCCTTCATTTTATTCTCATAAGATTAGATCATGGTTCTCCAAATAGAGACATAACACTACACATCTTCACTCTTATACACTCCAAGTACTTTGTCTTACTTTTTTAATACTTCTTATCTTGTGCCTCACTGCCCTGGTATTACAGAGTAGATTTGTGTGCAGCAAGAGAGGCTTGCAGCTTTCAGTAATTCAGCACGTTACAGCTAAAGATAATTCCCAAATGAAGTTTTCTTACTTCCAACACAATCCCAAAAATCCACATTCAGCTCTGACTTACGTAGGTGTGGTCACAAACAGCAGCTGAACACACGCAGCTGCTGGAGCACCATTCCCTGTGATTACCCTGCAACCCGGCACAAAATTAAGGAATTTATCTTGTGGTGGGTGTGGCAAAACTGAAAAAAAACAATGGTGAGGGCTTTTAAATTTTTTTTAATAAAATTGCTCCCAAGTACAAGGATGAAACTTATTTGTGCATTTCAAAGAACAAGAAATTTTAAAGGCAGTGATGGGTAGATGAATTAGATAAATTAATGTGGATTAGAGCTGAAGCAACAAAAGACTTTTTTAGCTCAGTAAATGCTTTTACGGTTACTTCAAAAAATTGCCAGTTTAAGTGTGACTAATTTGCAAAATATTTAATTGTCTGAAAAAATGTATTGGTTTTGTGCAAATATGAAATCCAAATACTTCACACATCTACTTAAATGCATGTAAGCATGGCTAGTTTTCTTTTACTTGCTTGATTTGCAATGACTTTTTTAAATTAAAAAAAAACAACTTCACAGATTCAACATCAAGCATTTCAGGGTTTCAGATCAGGCAAAATGCAAAGGTAATCTCTTGCAGAATTTTAACAAGATCCTAACATAAAAGGACACTCCAACATTAAATCATTGAGTATTATGTGATGTGGATAATACTTTTTTTAAATACAAAACTGTCTTGTCTCAGAGCATCACCCTGTAGCACAGGGCTTAAATACTTAATAAAAAGATTGTCTGATCTAAATAATGTTGATTAAGTGCTTTTTATTTCAAAACATCCCATCATGCTTTGCAATCTGTATCCTGTTTTCACTCACTCCTTGGGAGCTGCTGCTCTGAAAGTGATTAACAGTGCATCATACTTAAGTCCACAAAGCCACAACGATGACAATATCAAACTGAAAAGTAAGGAAAACACCAAATAGTTGTGTGCTCTGAACTACTGACCCAGCTCCTGCAATTCTGGAGAAAAAGTACCTTTGCTAAGTGCTGATTCAAGCAGTGAAGATCTGCACTGAACTCTGTAAAACCACTGCTTGGAACACAACACCACCTCCAGCATTAAACTGCAGCATCAGTAATTAAAAATAGGACTGTAATGCAAATCAGTCAAGCTCTTCCAAGGTTTAAGTTTTCTTTGAATTCTCCCTTCCAGGACTGAGTAGTCCTGACCCTCCTGTGTGTACCAGACCTGACAAGGCAGCACCCAGGGCAGCCTGCAGGACAACACAAATATGTTCACAGTGCATCTAAAATGGGACTCCAAACATGCAGAAGCTCTGCAGTTCAGCACACTGGTGAAAGCTTTGGAATGCTTTGCATATTTTTCAAGGTTTACTATTTTTGGCAGAGAAATGAGGGGAATTTAATAGTCTTACATATAATTCTGCAAATGTTGCCTAAAGAAGTTTGCCACTTGCACCTTGCTGGTGCATGAAAATGGTAACACCACCCGACCTGCTTTAGAGAAAGGAGGAACAACTGAAATAGTAATTCTTCCTCATTATCTGAAGTCTTCCTTTCATCTAAGTAACATCCAAAAAGCAAAACAAGCCAAATATAATGAATAAATTCACATAACTGTGCCAGTAACTCTCAAACTGGCCCAGTTTTACTATAACTTGACTGCTTTCAACAACCAGCCACCTGCAACCCCCCTCTTTTTTCCCTTGGGCTTTTCCAGGAGAATCTTCAATGTAAAACAGGGACATGAACATTACTAAGTAAACTCTTGCAGGTCACAGTTCAATACTGTCCAGCCCTGCTCTGGCAGAGCAGGCTAGACAAAGAGCTCAGTCCATGTGTGTGAGCCAAGAAGAAAACACCAAGCTACAGCCCAGGAACAGTGATCCCGACTCCTCATCCACACAAACAGAGCTGTTTGCCACCTGTGAGCTACAAAAAAAAATCCCATTGTTGCTCTGCTTGCTTGGGTTCACTGGATAAAAGCACTTGGATAAAAATGCTGCTGGCTGAACTCTGCAGTGCAGCTTCCGCCAGCGCTCTCTGCGCCGAGCTGGAGGAGGATGCTCAGACAGAGGATTAGGAGCCACACAAAAGCCATGTGCTCTCCAGCCATACATCCCAGTTACAGGGAATCCAAACAGAGCACAGAGAGCACTGACAGCCCCCAGCCAGCTCCCAGGGACTCTGAAAACCACCATCCGGAATTGGAACGAGGGGCTTGGGAAAACATGTTTGTTTCTGCAAATGTAACCTGACCAAGTCAGTGCTTCTCAGTCAATGCAGTTCACAGGGATGACTCCCTGGAGGATTTCTTTCAAAAGCTTGAGCTTCTTCAGAATTAAAGTTTGCTGCATCTTTCTTCTGCCTGCAACAAATTAAATGCTCACTATCCAGCCACACTCCAGTAAATCCCCAACTCCAACAGATAGATAAGAGTGAGAAAAACAAATCCATGCCACCACCTCATGTTAGTCCATGGATGTGATTACACATAAAACAGATGCACAGAGGGGGTTTTTACAGTTTAAAAATCCATAGGCACAGCAAGTTCATGGAGGGAACTCTCACTGAACGTCATGTCCTTGCCACTGCCACTAAGCTGGCGAGGCACAACCTCTGAGCTGCATTACCAGACAAGCAGCACACCATGCTCCTTCCACTCCCACCCTCTTGGGCACGTGCATCTGAGCAAGCCCTTCAATGTCCTGCATCTCATTCTCCCCATACACGAGCATCATGTGTGCCCTGTCCCTCCAACAGCATTATCCAACAGCCAAAGCTGCTGAGGACCAGGATGTTCTCCCTCATGAGCACACCTAAGCCTCTCTCACCTGACTTGACCTCTGCTTACCTTTCCAAGCCATGCCTTACCTTCCAAAATGGATCCTCCAAGAAGAGCTTTTGCTTCACTCACAGAAATGGACATAAACTTCTGTCTTTCCAACATTCTCCTACCACAACATTCAAACTTCTGTATTTGTTACCCACAACCCAGTTATTCCTGAGGGAAATTGTTCCATTTGAAACAAACAAAATCTCCTCTTCGTAAAATTTCTCCTCGCTAAATATTTATTTTATTACATGAAAACCTTTCCAATTTGTTTTATGTCCCAAAGAACAGTCATGCTCCTAGAAGGCTCAGAAGAACACACCTAAATACCCAGGATTGACTATAAGACAGATCAGCATCGGTTTACTCCTTGAAAATGAAAATAAACATGCACCAAAACTTTATACAGAATACATTGCTGAGTGATACCTGGGACCAACTAATCTGACCAGACTTGTCATTTCATGTGCAGTGATGCTTTTTCTGTGCTGTCTGGAGTGGCCTCAAGAGAGGCCAGATCAGGCAGCCAGGCAGGGCTGTGCCATGGCTGACATGCTCACCAATCAACAAAACAAAGTCACTCTCCCTTTCTGCAGGCTACCCACTAACTACCACTTACACACTAAAGTACAGAACTGACCTATTTTCCTGGGCCAAATTTACATTATTCCTTCGTAACTGAACTTGGCTGCAGAAGGATGCTAAAAGGAGACAAGCAGTTTTTACACCACTGTAAACAGAAGTTAAAAAAAACCCACGAGATATTTCAACTACAAATTCAAAAAAGAGGGTTCATTTACATGGATTTTCAGGCTGTCATGGCAGATGTTATTTTTGAAATGACTATCCTCCCTCACGAGGAGGAACAGCAGTGTCAGGATGCACACACACTGCAGGCTTCTCAGCAAGTATCAGCACAGCAGTTCATGTTCCCAGAGACATACCTGCACCAGCATTTCTGCAGATAATGGATTTCACCTTCCCATTCACCTTGACTGCACAATTCTAGATTCACAGTGCTTACACCCCTTTTATGCCTAACTAAACTGGGCTTGGAGATGAGAAAAGGATCTGAAATTCGTCCTGTTCCTAATGCAGATACAACTAAGTAGAACAGCTAAGTTGCTAATACAACTCAACCATGAACAAATTATAAAATAAGTTACTGCATTTATTTTCAATCTTTTAGAAGAGCTAGAGTTTGAGTGTTTCATTCAAGCTGCTAACAGGTAACACTGGCTTCTCTCACTGAGATACATTTTAAAACACTTGTAAAAATCAGACCTTCCAGAGGTCACATAGTTAATTCTCATTAGCTACTTCTCCATCAGTAGTGACAGAACAACGTCAATTAATATGATAACAACCAAGACAAGCAGAATATTATCTAGACAGGCCATTTGTTCCCTAACTTAAGAAAAAACTTAATGCATTTTGTTCTTGCCTTACATATATGAGTAGAGACATAAAAGAAGGTGTTAAAGATGAACAGAGGAGTGGGTATTCCTTCTTGTGTGTGTTTCCTTCCTCTACAACACCTCAGCTCCCTAGGCAGCAAGCTGGAAGAAAAATCTTTAAACTGTCCTGTTGGATATTTATACTCAAGTGATGAATTTAGATCTGTTTTGTTTAATGTGCTTTACATGTGCTTCCAAAACCACTCCAGCATACCCACCCAAACAGATTCCTTTTCCAGAAGCAGTGAGCTGAAATATGCAATATATAGTCCTATATATCATTGGTCCAGGGAAATACAATAAAGAGGGTTACAAAATAACAAAAAATGCTTTTAACAACAAGACTTCCAAGCAAGATGTTCATTCATTCTTATGTTGCAGATAAAAGGTACTGGCAGCCACTCACAAACACTGGTACACCACAACACTCATGTTAAATAAGATTATCCTCCAGATGGGACACTGCAACTTAAGTGACTGTCCCATAAACCAAGCCCAATCTCACACCTTAAAATGCAAAACCCATTTTAAAGAGCTGCCCACACAGAGACATAACACAGGGAGACACAGACACAAAGCATCGGGTAAAGTCCTTCAAAATTCAGACATGTGAGAGATTATAAAGATACTAAAATACTGGGAAAGAGAACAAAAAAATCAGTTTAAGGATTTTTCAGTGTATTTTCCTAAGAGAGCAATAGTAATAAATTACCTTACTTTCCATACGAGGGGTAGTCAGGACAGTTTTAAACCCATAACCCTATAAACTTCTGTATACAGGAAACATTCAACTGACATGTTTCCCATCATTATCAACATGTTTAGCATGTAAATTGACAAAGACACAAAGTGTCTACAAACATTTATTTTTAAGCTGTTTGGAAAGCAGTAAATAATTGAATGTTTTTTCTCTTTGCCCACAGGGAAAGGAGAATACAGAGCATAAGAAGCACTGCTCAGCATCTTCCTAAAACTAATACATTTAATACATGTCAAACATATTGGGAGAAATGGCTTCATCTTGCAGGAAAAAAAAAATCTTAAAAAAAAGAACAAACCCAAATTAAATAACCCAATAAAAATACAGCAAAGCATTCATCATTTGTCTGCTGATATTTTAATGATACCAATGATCTAATGATTGAGCTTTTGAAAGATACAAGATAAAACTAAGTTATCCTTTGAAAAAAGATATGTAAGACTTCTTTCACAAGCTTCAAAATCAACCTCTCCAGTTTTCTACACTTTTGTTTCAGATGCTAAAAGCAGACAACATTACTTTTCCCCTTCTGAAATCCAACTTTCCAAATGTAGCATGACAAAAGCTGAAGTCCTGAGTTAACTTCCACAGCAAGCCAGAGGCATGCAGGGGAATCTGGTGTGCCAGAGCAGTTCCCAACAATATTGTTATCAGAGAAATGCTGACATCCAGCATTTAATCTACCAGCAAAACTGGAGTCTGCATTCTCTCTCACCAGAACCTCCAAAGCTCATTTGCAGCACAGACAGATCCATGCTTTAACAAGACATATTAGAAACTAATTAAATTTATTTTCTGGTTGATTTTTGGATTCAAATAAAACATGTCCTTAGGCTATAACCAGCAAGAAATTCTTCACTTACAATTAAATTACTGGTTACTTTTCTGCACTCCTTGTTGGGGTTAAATAAAAAATAAAAAAAACCAAAATGCCTGGGGTTCCACAAGGCCTTTCTCCTACCATAAAACAATCAAAGCTCCATGGCCATTTTCCCATCCAAACAATAAAAGTAATAAACACTATTCAGACATTCCCAAAACTGATGGATTAACAAAAGAGGATGAAGGGTGTGGGGGGTAAAATGAGGTCTGACAACAACAAACCCTGGGGAACACACAGGACTGTGGAGATTCCACCAGCCCAATTAGAGCCACGTGACCCACACAGGGTGGATTTGCTCTGGATCCCACAAAATCCAAGGGGATTCACACACAGGAAGAGACCCAGCAAAGCCTGGCATTTCCACCTCCCCTTTGTGAATGGAGCACGGGACAGACACACAGACACAGCCCAGGTCTGCTCTGTGCCCAGCCAGGCTGGGTGGGAGGTGAAGGACACTGCCCCATGCTGGGACACACCTGCAGCACCTTGCCCATCCCTCTGTGCTTCCAGGGCAGCTCACTGACATGCAGATGTTGGGTTTGCAGCTTCTGCCATGAAGCACAGTGACATCACCAGGAGTGTCACCACTGGCTCCAGCAGGAGTGGAATGGAACCCAACCCCACAGCTAAGCTGGGCATTTTTTTTTCTAACTACCTACAGAAATAGCTGCAGTAATCAAAGGCTCTCTGACTTCCAGGCTTAAAAAAAGGGAAAAAAGCAATGGAAAGACCCAGTGAAACTGCTGTCAAAGCCAACTAGAAGATTAATTATAAGGTGCCTGCTTTAATAAATAAATCCAGTGTAATTGCAGAATCTAGAAATTACTACTATGGATTATAAAAGCCACTTCTGGTTGGCCTGCTCTAAACCAACCAATTTAAAAACCCATCAGATATATGAATGGCATAAAAGCCTTGGTATAAACAGCCATGTCAAGTGCATTGTCTGTCTTCAAGTAAATTATATTAATGAACCAAAATTGTTTGGCTGTTTTTCACACCATGAGACAATGTTTACACTTGGCAAAATCCTCTGGCCCAGATTTTCAAATAGGACTACTGGTTTCAGGCACCTTACATTTGATCTGTCAGACCACCCACCAGAGAGCTGTGGGCCAGAACACTTCTTAAGAGAAATAAAATCTATTAATCAATCAGGGTATCTCGCTGACAACATCAAATTTCACCATTTTTTCTTTTTCATTCACAGAAAATATTGATAACACATGTCAATTGTTAAAATGAGAATCCAAATATTATGTTAGAGTATGATGCCACTGTGTCATAGAAAAGAAACACACTGATGACATAAGGAGTAGGGAACAAGATAAGAAATCAGTGGCAAGACTGCAGCAGTTCTGTCAGTGACAGGAAGCTGATCTATACAAAAATGCTCCCTATAAATTGGAGGATGCTTTATATTTATTGATATTGCCTTAGGATGGAGAGTGATTCAGATAAATACCCAGCATTAATTCAGAAGCCCTGGTTTGCAAACCCATTTTGGCAGAACGTCCAGAGAGTAAGAACATGAGATGATTCCTTAATTAAAGTTCACTTGATGAGAACAGGCCTCTAAAACACACCCCAGTCTAGGCTTTACCTGAAGCTGCTATACCTGCACCACTTTGTCTCAAGCTAGCAAAGAGTTTCTCCACCCAAGGAACAGCCCAGAGTAGCAGAAATAAAAGATGTAAGAAATCAAGTAGCACTCCATGCTCCAAAGCAAACCATCTGGCCTCAAATATTTTTCTCTACAATTACTATTTTCTTGTCTAGTCCTACACAATAGGTAGTGAGGAAATAGAGTAAAGCCCGTCAATAGAAGCCTTCCAAAGGAAATGCACTCAGAGCAGACCCTCAGGAATACTTTCCTCACCTGGAGACAAGACTGCTACAGATGTAAGAGTCATTCAAGTACAGATAATGATTTATCTGGAAGTCGTTTTGAGATGCAATTCCCTCGTATAATTAAGGCAGCTTGGCTCAGGGAGAGCAGAGGCAAAGTCAAACAAACAAGTTTGCAATCAGAGTAACTTGTATCCATGTTTGTGCTCAGAAGAGAAGGGCTTGCTAAACCAGAGTTCCTGGTCCCTGTTTAACTGGTTCATCACTTGCCCCTGGCTGTCCCATTAGCTTTCACATCTGCAGCAGCACAAACACTGTGTTTTTATTATTTCTGCTAATCTTATTTTCCATGTATTACACACAACACTAAGTGTTTATTACTCCAGCATGTGGGTAGGTTAAACCACACCTGCTTCACAAGAATGGAAAAAAATTACTAGCACAACAAAGCACGTAACAAGAAAATTAAAAAAGAGTTGAATACCTCCTTCACCTAATTCTCAAGAACATATTACTATAATAACATTTCTAGACTCTTCCTCTGTTGGTATTGCAGTTATTACACTTCAGCTATCATATCCTAGAAAGTTCCATTTCCAGACTGTCTTTCCAACTGTACAATGACAGAATCAGCCTTCTGTACCTGCAGCTCCAGGTAATAAAGTTCAAAGATATTTCATATGCTCCAGGGAAATGGCACAAGCCACCCAAGAGATCACTTCACTGCTGGGAGTGCAGCCTCCCACAGCAGCAGCATTTCACTGGATGGTCACTGAGAACAAAAAAAAAACCTCACCAAATAAACTTAAATCATAGAAAGTCAAACCTTCATGTAAACTGACTCCAGAAAGCAAAATGACCAAAGACCTTACAGCTTCCAAACTAAGGTACAAACATATTCTCAAACATATTCCAGCTCTCTCACAATTAATTTTTCATCCACAAGACACACCCACTCACCCACACAAAGCAAAACAAGCCCAGCACAAACCCTATAAATTTAATCAAGGAAGGAAGAGCAAGCATGAGATGTTTATTTCTATTTTTAAATACTTGGGAGGTGCCCCAATACTCCCTGCCTAGATAGGTAACTAAGTAGGTGCTCCAGAACTGTGAGATCCAGTGCACGATCTGGCACGAGCAGGCACATCCAAGCAGCAAAACATGAGAGAAGCTCAAAAGGTGATTAAGAAAGCTATTAAGAAAGCCTTTTGAAATAATTGTTTCCTCTAAGCCAGGATAGACACTAACTCAGGGTGTTGCTGCAGAGAAGAAAAAAAATACATATATATACATATATATGTCTGTATTCAAGCACACCAAAATGCTCTAAGCAGACTATGGTTTATAAAGAACAAGACAGTCTCCTCCTTGTTCCCACAGTTCGTTTCTGCCTCAAGCAAAGTTGGTTGCCACTCTGGTTGCTCTCTCCCTCACTCAAATGGTTTGCATAGCAGATATGCTGAACAATCAAGTTTGAACCAGGCCCTAATCCTGCTGACTTTTCTCGCAAAACTGCTGGAAAGGAATTCCTCCTGGCAGCTGCAGTGCCTCTGCTCATTAGTTTACCAAGCAGCAGCAGAATGAACTGGACAGGCACATCATTTCTGTGCTGCTGCTGCTGCTGCAGAGGACAGCAATAAGGGCCAGGCAGGCAAAGGGAAGGCTCCCAGTTTCCCAAACACAAACTGGGAAGGAGAACAGAAAAGCAAAGGTTAGAGAAAAGACAGCTTGCGAGAACCCAGGCAAGTTACTGCAACACTTGCTGCTGTTGTGGGAACACAAGCTGGGAGGAAACTCCTTTCCCTTTGCTGTAAGGTTTGGGGGTGGGGATGTCATCCTTTTAGGGTTTTTTTAACTCCTTCTTTAGGGCATTGTGTTTAACCAGGCATGACACAGTTATTCACACCAATTCCGGTGTCTCCTGGATACTAGGAGAATGAGTAGGATAACATTGCAAAATAGCTGTCCACTTGCTCATGACATCCTTTGTCCAGACAGCACCCTCACATACAGGTCAGATCATGCAGCCCACTCAGCACACACAGAAAAACAAAACGTTTTTGCTTCTTGCTATGCAATTTCCTTGAAGTAACCCCATTGCAGCACACTTAATGTAAACAGAGCTTTGCACCATTTATGGGGACGGGCGAGTCCTGTGTTGTTGAACAACATTTCCTCCTCCTCCCTCATCCCAGGCCAGCTATCATTTCAATAAATATTTAATAAGTATACGAGAAAACCAAGAAAGCTTCACAGCTTGAAGTTTTCAGGTACTACACGCATGATGTTGAATTTATCTACAGGAAAGCAATACTGTGTCCAGAATCCAGAGCATGAACAGCACAGCACAGGGAGAGCACACTGATCTGAGTACCATTAAAACAGTGCCATGATTAAAACAGCAATGCTGGTTCACAGAGCAAAATGTTCCTTTTAGACCAGGCAAGAAGCTGGAGCTAGGACCTGATCACCACAAACTTCAGGGACCTCCCATTGTCACCAGAGACGTGCTGAAAGATTTCCACTGCATTCTCCACTCCAAAAATGCCCTCTCACTCCCTCACACCTTTTCTCCTAAAGAGATCATCTGACAGGTGCAGATAACTCTAACCATTCAAAGAAGCATTCTAAGTGTAGAAAATAATAAAATTTTTGCCTAGGAAGACTATGATTTTTTTTCATCTGTAAGATGAATTCCAACTACTTATATTTTCCTGTAAACCACTTGATCCTAAAGCAGCCCTTGAATTTAAAATCTCTCTACAGCTGGTTTGCTGGAAGCAGTATTTGTTTTCCCTGCCACCACTCTTCATCTCCTGTGCAAGGTATTACTGATTATTTTAATTTCTTTTCTACAGAAGTGAAATGGATGCACACAGACAAACAACTGCAGAGAGCAGAAGAGGAAGAAGGCTTCATCTCTGAATTAGGGATTTGCATAGTGGTTTTATCTGTAACACCCACTGCAGTACTTTATCCCAGACTCTCAGATCACAAAAGACAGAGCAGACAGTGACTCACTGCAATTTCGGTTCTGCATGTAGTGCTTCACGCGGACCAGCCAATTCTGATTCTGCCAAACAGCCTTCACAGGCACTCAAAGTAAACCAGCTTCTCTAAGAAAGAGTTCCTATTCATGTGCTGCCTTCATGAGGAAAGCTCCAGAGATGGAAGGGAATTTAGTCAATGTTTCCCCTTTGTGCTGTAATGATTTAAGATTCAATTAATACAACACAGGGAGGCACTAATTCCGAAACACCTGCCTTCATGATAACTGGATTAAGACCTCCAAACTTGCTGCACTCCTACCAGTGCCAGCCTGCCAAATGACAGCAGTTGTCAATATCGACCAACTGGAGGCTGGGTTTCTGCTAAATCCTCTAGCACTCTTTAAAGAGGATTCCCCACAAAACAGGAAGAGAAAAAAATAGAAAAGAACACCCCACTTGACAGCTCTGAATTTGTTTAGCCAGAAGTCACAGCTCCTCCCCTGCACACTTTGAAGGCTGGAGACTGGAAACGCTCCTATCAGATCCTTTCAAATCCCTCACAGGGAAGAGATAAAACCAAATAAAGGGATAGGGCATCCTCAGAGACAGAGCTACTCCTTCACTGATCAATACACTCTGGGCACTAGAGAGAACGGCTTCAAGAAAGATTTTGGGGCAAAAGGCTGGCAGGGTGGGGAAGAGAAGAGCAGCTGGTTGCGTTGAGAGAGGAGCCAACAGGTTGGGTGCTTAGTGCAGGGTTTTTCTCCTCTCCTTGATCCCCTCAAAACAGGGGTTTCTTTGGATTAGCTGGGGTAGCATGGAAAAAAAAAGTGCCTCAATTAAGACCACGCTGGTCTGAAATCAAGGGAGAAACTTCAGAGGCCCATGTGCCAATCTAATAATTAACAAAGTGAAACACTTTCTTACCTTTTCAACACCACAAAAACTATTTCAACCACACAAGAAGGAGTTGAATTTAATTTTTTTTTTCCTTTACACCCCTTCATCACCCTGACCTATTGGAACGACACTTGAAAGCTGGATGGGAGCGCTCACTGATACATAACTTCCATTTTAGTGAAACAATCCATCTGCTCCATGTGACTCAGAGCCTGCTTTAAGAATGCAATACTGTTTAGGCCAACGGTTGCACCGCACAAAGTGTTTTGTTCACACGCATTCCTTTGGGATGACAGAGCCTATCCACGGCCGTAACGGTTGGGGCCTGTGGTTTTTTTCCCTCATCCGCTGAATGCTGCAGTGACTAAGCTGACAAAAATTCCTAGCCAATTATAAACCCACTTAAAGAGACAGTCAACCCCCCTGCAACCTTCCCTTGCTATCCTATACGGGAAGTTTCTATACATAGAAAACCATCTCCTCCTCCTCCCAAGGCCTGCGTTGATATAAAAGACTTGCTCTGCGCGCCCAACACTTCAAACATGCTTCCTAAATGGCATCATTTCCCAAAACTACAACCTTTAATCATCCATCTATATCCCTCGCACAGCAACTGAAAAAATAAAAAACCCAAATTAAGGCACATTGACCCCATAATTGATTGAAAAGTTAGAGAAGCCATTAATGGAGGAAGATGAGCACGCTGGAGAGAGATGAGCCTGGACACCTCTGGAGCAGTGTTCATTAAGGAGGGAACAGTCTATAAACCCAATATATTGCAACCAGAAGGAACACATCAGGAGGGTCACACTTGGTATATACAGCAGAAGTTTGATCCACCAAAGAGCACAAACTGAACTTTGACTAGCAACAACTGAGAACTTTTGAGTTGCCCCTCAAATCCCTCTCAGCGACCAAATTCCAAAGAAAACACCAGCCTTTCCCAAGAGTCATGTGCTGAATTCACTCTCGCCTACACTGTCAAGGGCTACACAAATATATTTAATAATTAGCCCAGGCATATAGAACTGTGCTTTGGGCAGGTAACTACAAGTTCCCTTCCCTTGCCCAGCAAGAAACAGTAAACAAAAAAATACAGAGAGAATGGCACATAATTTCCAGCTTTTAAAAGCCAGGCTCAGGGGCACCTCAGACTCTCCCCATTTTATGGTGGGCAAACTCGTTGCTAAATCATTTTTAGCGCTCGGCTGATAGCACATGCACATTCCATTCCCGACGCTCAAAAGGAGGGGGAGGAAGAGACAGTCGACAACTGAACCAGGCTGGGTTCACCTCAGAAGAAAAAGGCAATTCAACAATCTGTATTAACATATTATTATCCAAGCATCTTTTTATTAGAAGTTAATTCTCGGAGTCATAGACAAACTTGAGAAGGAAATCCCACTATTAGTGGGAAAGAAGGCTAAACAAAGGCTGCTTCAGGACTGTTAAACACTGAAAAACTTGTTTGCCACATAAAAACAATTTATGAAAATGCAGAAGGACAATTAATTCCTACATTCACATGTGTTTGGGGAAGGAAAAATAGGAAAATGGTTCCTCCCATTCAAAATTTTTAAAGAATGTGATTCCTATCCAGGATTGAGCCCAAGTTTCCCTTTCCTTCAGCCCGTTTCAAATTTAATTGCAGATCAGTCATCACAAAAGATGTATTTCTATACATTCCATGAAAATGGGACAACTGGACAGGTGGAGGACAGATCACTTTAGGGCCCCCCACCAAGATAAGAAGGCAGCAGCTGAAGTTCACCCCTTTTCTGACACCCATACAAGCATTACCTGCCAAAACTGAAATCCCTAGGAAAACTCACAACCCACTCCAAGCTGAATTCATTGCATGGATAAAGCCACAGAGAACTGCAGCAAATGCTAAGCCAGGCTGAGTTAGCCTTGTCCCTGTGACATCTGCAAAGAACACAGCAAAAACACAGCTTTCTTTTAGTTTTACACTTGACATTTCCCTGACATTTTCCCTATAACTCTGCTAGCTATTCCCAGCTCCCAGTTGTTTTGCAAATTCATCATAAAATTAAAGCCTTACATTACATCTAATTAACTGTCCAATACAATTGTCTATTCTATTAACAAACATTTGTCTAATATATATCAATGGGGCCTGGAAATCCATGTTAAGCACGTTAATGAAAGACTTGATTCAAGATGAGATTAGTATTTAATTGCATAGATTTAACATAGCACTGCTGCACAGGAAAGTAAACCAAAAAATTCTCTAAATAGGGCATCACACTCAGTGTGCTCCAGGATGAAAACAAATTGTTACAAACAGCAAACTGTTGCAAGAAAAACCAAAAGGATTCTGTTTCTAACCCTAGCTAGGACCAGATCATCAAATTTCAGAAACATCACTAACACCCAGTACCTCTAAAAGTAAATTTAGGATGTGACTGAAGTTTTAAAATAAGAAAAATAGAAGGAAGTGCTTTAAGTTCAAAATAAATAAACATTATCTTAGAAATCCTCACTGAATGTGATGGAAGCCATCATTTCCCTCTCCCCCTCTGCTCCACAGCCCCAGGCCCCTTGGGCTGCAGAGTCATTCCTTTCTCCCATGAGCTTCCACATAATGGGGGGTTAGACCAGGACTTCTTTTCAAGTACTCCCTGTTAGAAGGTTGTCAGGCACACAGTGTGCAATCTGGAGATGCTTTTGTATCCTCCTGTAAGGAAGAACTTTTCTTTTCTTCCCCAGCCTTTACCACACAGCATCAGAGAAACTGAACTGAGGAATGAACACACAATTACTATTTCCTATCAGTGACCTCCCAACTGCATTTCTACAGTTGTTTTTTTTCTGACAGTGAAACAGTTTCTTGGCACAAGCCAACTGAAGTAAATCCATTAGAGTTGTCTTTATGTAAAACAGAGTTTGTATTACTCAGAGTAACTGGGCACATACATTTGATCACCCCACTGCCTATAAGGAATTGCAGCACCACTGAAACAGCCTCATTTACTGTCTCATTCCACAACACATGGATTACCCCTTCCCATCATCTCAAACAACACTAAGAAAAAAAAAAAATTTCTCCAATAGCATGGATGGCAACTAAAATGTGGCTAACACATCACCTGGTGACCATAAACACACCTCTGGACTGACAAAGATAAAGTAAGTTGGAGCAAGCACAAAATGCAACCTCTTCAGAAGATGAAAGTAAACGTGTGTGTAAACGTGAGTAGAAAAGGCACAGGGTATTTTCAAAAACTTCAAACTTTTTTCATTCTTTATACCAAAATGAGGGGAAAAGTTCTAAATATTTTCAAAGTATTTTTTAAAGTTCACTGGTGGACTGAGCTCACTGCAATGTCTTTTCATACTGGAAAATGAAACTCCCAAATTTAAAGACCTCTCAAAACAAACAGTCCTCTGCAAATCTTTGTGCCAAAAGAAACTAGGAAGCCATGATGAGTACTTAACATTATCACATAGTTTTTGGTGGCTAGTGCAGACTGCAAGATTCTTCCCAGGTTATGCCATTTATAACAGAACAAAGAAAAATGGCAAGTATACATTTGTTTAATTTTAGCCCTTTTCTCAGAATGTAAACCACTGCTACAGTAATTAACTGCAGATTGGCCTAAACTGCTCTGCGGCCATCCCAGCTTACTAATTAAATATGCTCTCACAGCCATAATAAAAATTCTGGGAAACCTCTGGCTGAAGAGCAAACTTCTCAGGAGGGGAGCGAAAGTCAGCAAAAAACTTCATTCAGAAGGAAAACACTAACAATTTTTTTTAACATACTCCAGATTTTTCTAACTCAGTGACACCAACTGTGTCTTTTACAATTATTATCTTTTTGTCTGTTTATTCCTTTCAGAAGATGTTTATTTGCTGGAGAGTTTGCATACCAACCAAAGACAACCAACAAACAACCTGTCCATTTCAAAACATGGTCAGGTTTATATACTTAATCTATTTTAAACCAACAAAGGCAGGATTAGTGTTACATAGACAACCTTCACTTAACATTATACCACACCTAATTTGCTTGCTGAAAGAATAAAACTTAAAGAGTAAACTTAAAGCATGTTGTCCTATATCTACTATATTTCAGTGTTTTAGGAAAAAGTAGCAGCAAACAGAAAAAAAAAAAAAAAGCTTGCCAACAATTTTAAGCAAAATAAGAATAATTTGATTCATCATCTCTGGCTCCCAACTTCTTCCCCTCTCTTGCTGCCTACACAGTTCACGTATGTTCACTATTTCTAAAGGACAGAGGAATACAGTGAATACTCCTCAGAGAGAGAAAGACAAGGAGAGAAAGGGGGGGAGAAAAAAAAGTGCAGCACATGGCTTTCAGCACTACTCTGCTGAATCAACAGGGAGCAGATTCCCAGCTGGTGCACACTGTAAGCACTGCACAAGTCAATGGAGCCATGTCAAATGACACCACTCAACTGCATTATCTTCTGAGCTCCGTGTAAACAAACAGGAGCAGATTCCGAATATTTGTGAGAATACATCATGTTACTGTCTCCATATGTTTAAACATTTTAGTAGAAGGCACATATGGACCACTCTTCCCACTCACTGTCATTCTCTCCCTCCTGCTCCTCGTACACCGCATCTTCTCGGGCCATTGTCAAACCAATTCAAAAATGAATAAGGATACATTTTCATTAAAAACATTTTGTGCTTAGCTGCCATCTGCTTCATCGGCCTCCAAATCCTCACATGCCTTTTCCATGGTCCTTAGTTTCACACATTCAGAAGCTCAAAGTTTTCTCCTGTTGTATTGTGCAGTGAGGTCTACACGAGCTATTGTTTCGTATCAAATTCACCTCTTTTGAACCAAGTGCTTAATGCTTACAGCCCTAATCCATGTCCTCTCTACAATGCCAGCTTACACATCCTTTTTTTTAATGCCTAAACTAATCTTAAAGCTGCCTCACACACTTCAGATCCTCCCTGACATTGTTTATATGGGAAGCATGGCTATTCCACCCCTTCTGGGAAATATGGGAGCTCTAATTTACTCTCTCACAAGGGAGGGGACCCAGACTCTGCTCTCATCCTATCCCACAAAAGCAGCAGCTGAAGTCAACACCCATTACCCACAGATGCAACAGCCTGCCTCCCCCATAACCAGACCACTTGCCTCTTCTCTGAGTAGGGAAAGTTTCAGCAAGTATTTGAGTATCTCCAGCTTAACTGGGGGAAAGAAGACAATTAACTAAGACAGGGGGGAAAAAAACCAACAGGGCACCATAGGTCTTATATACAGATCACTGCCAGTTTTGTTATTACTTTCCCAAATAGTTTGCCAAGATCATTTCTTATGGTCCTACCAATAGCAAAAATATCTTAGGAAGCATTTCCTGGACTTGCTTGAAAAAGAACACAAAGGTTATGGTAGACAAGGGATCCTGAACTTCCAGGCAGGCTTTCAAGGGTGTAATTTACATTTGGTTTCTGCAGGCTTGGAAAGGCCTAGTGACTAAGGCAGCAGACCTCAAAAGTTAATCATCAGCAAGAGGAATACAGAAAACAACCAAAGTTTTCTTTACAGCAGACCACTGGACAGGCAGAGCTAGTGTGTCATCAGACACAAGTCTTGCAAGGGGTAGAGCAGAACAGTTTTTCTGGTTCTCACATCAGTTGCTGTGCAAGATGCAGGCAGCTTCCATAAAACCTTTCCAGCAGTCAAAACTGCCAGAAAAAAAAGTAAACATAAAAGGCCATAGTCTCATTTGTATGTCTGGATGCTCAGTTTTTATCTTTTCCATCTCTACCTGTGCCCAAAGCACTGATGCAAACAAACAACTTCTGTACTCTTCTTTTATCTCGAGGGATTCTTCTATGCGGACCTGCAACCTCAGCGAGGCACAGCTGGCATTTAACACACCAACATAAAAGTAGGTGCAAGTCGGAGAGAAGAGAGCATGCCAAGCCCAACACAACATGCTGCAGCTCCAAAGAGAGCAAACTAGTATTGCTGCTGCCTTGGGGCACTCAAAGGTAAAGGAATGTACACTGCACAGAAACCAGGGCAACCAAACTGGCAGGAGAGCTGCTGACGCCTTATGCTGAACCTTAAAAATTTCCCAGAAAAATTTCAAAGTTACAGTTTCTTCGTAGCTTGCTCTTCTATAGAAATGTCCATGGATTATTCTAAGTCAGACACAGCATATCCTTCCCTCCCTCCTCCCTCAGCATTGTTCCTGCACAAGTTATATTGAAGGAAGCACAAGCTTCTTCCTTTGTTTGTGAGCAAGAGAAAGAAGGAAAAAAACAACTTACACTCAACTGCAAAACTACAGAAGCCAGGCTACTTAAAGTACCAAGTGTTCCCACACAACATTTACCCACCAACTTCAGATCTTTCAGTGTAAAACCTAAACAAGGACAAGAGAGATTTAATACACACTCCTCCACAGAGCCAGAGCAAAGAAAAATAAAAAGGCACAAAGGAGCCCTGAATGATAGAGAGCATTTTCAACTTGACATTACTGTGACGCACAAGGAGAATGTCAGGGTTAAATTAGATACTGCACTAGAAAAATATTCCCTGGAAAATAACATAGGTGTCAGATCTTGGCCAGTAGGAAAATGCCGACTGAAACACTCAGTAACTGAAAAGTCCTTCCTTCTATTCTTTTTCATGTCTTGTGTGATTTTGTACTGCAAGAGTCCTCTCCTGATCAGGAGTTCATTGCCAAAGTGCCCAAGCAATCTAGCAGGGAAGACAAAAAGCTTCCTTTGGAACAACTGCACTTTTATACCTCCCTTGTTTTTCTTCAGAGCAGGAGTACTTTGGGGTTGTTTTCTTTCTACATGAATGGCCTGCAAATTTAAAGTCATCTTCCTCAAAGTCTGTGGCTTATCACAACAAACAGATTAGAACAGGTCCAAATTTCTCACTCTTTTTATTGATCATTTCTTTATATGCTGTACATCCTAAGATTCTCTAAACCAAATTGTTTTTCAACACTGTAATGCTCTTAACAAGCCTTTCAAGGCTCTTTTCCAATACTTGCTTTCTTCTTCACAATCTCCCATGAAAGGAGATGAAAGCATATATGGAAAAAAAAACCCATTACCTACACTCTTGCCTTCAAAGTCCTATCACAGTCTAACTATGACCTCATTTTATTTAAACAAATTTCTTCACATGTGTATTTGGAATCCAAATTATTTTAACAGTTCCTTAAATGCCAAAAAAGTTTTTTTGCATGCTACTTTTGCCTACTGCCAATAGGCAAAGCATACAATAGAAAGCAAGTAAGTCGTTATATCTCGTTAAATACACTCTTGTTACATCCATTCAAACCACTGAGGGCAATGAGGTTGCACAGGAGTCACCTTGGTCACCCTCTGCAGACAACAGAGTTACACTCTGTTAATGAAGACATAAATTTGGCCTGCAGGACTCATAGCAACACTCCCCTTGCCCTGGGCAAAGCACAAAGTCTCCCAGTAACAGGCTGAGAGGGTTCCTTTGCTTTGTTTAAAAAACGAACTTTATTTCCTGTAAGTATTGATAAAAGCACATACTCCAGATGCCTTTTTGAAGAGGTATTTTTGGCATGTGTTGACTGAAACTGCCCTACAAGCTACTTTAATTGCAGTTCTAATTGAACAGGAGGACTCCACAAGCAACTGACAAGCCACTTTAGAAAAACACAACATCCCCAGATGAAGGTAACCTGAACAGAGTCCTAATTTCTCTCACACTGGGGTATTTTCTATCATTATGATAGCTTTGGTCAAGACTGCATGTGGAATTTAGGGATTGTTCCTCCCAGTGACAACTGTTCGTAATTAAGCCCTACTGATACTGCAGGGCTCAGCTTCTGTAAAGTTACAGGATGAACTCAAAAAGCCTGCCATGTAATCATGTTACCTAAGTAAACTATGTGTTTGTTTACTCTATTTTTAAAAAGTGGGAAGAGATCAGGTTTTGTTTTTGCTAATACTTGCCTCAGAAAGACATAAACCTGCCAGATAAGAACAAAGTAGGCAAAGGTAACTTCACTGGAAGTCGAGATATTCATGGACTCTTTGACTCTACTGTGAAAATTAATGTCAGTAAACAAGTCCTTACGTACAAGATTTACCATTACAGGAATGTCTGGAGGTGCATGCCAAGAGAAGCAAAAAACAAAGTCCAGTTAACAGCTTCAGCAGAGCAACAGCTCTGGCACACACAGAATGTCACTTCAGCAGGAGGAGATGGCGCTCAGTGGCCACCTCCTGCCAAAGTCCTCAAGGGAGGTAAAGCTGCCTCCAGCTTTGCTACAGTGGCATTGGTTCCATACTTACACTTCCCACCTTTTCCATGAGGAACTAACTCAGGGAGTTTGTTGGGGTTTGTTTTATAGCTGCTGATTTGTTGTTTTCTCGTTTTTAATTAAAGTGAGACAAACCTTTACTGACTGGGGAAGAATCTGTTTGTGTGGCAACTGGGTAACTCATATAATCTACACACAACTAGAATAAAAGTTCCAGTTGCTGAAGAGCCTTAAAATAAAACCACAAAACTAAATGTTTACTTCCAAAAGAGGCAACAAAAGCAGGATATCTACTCAAATCTTACTTTTCTGGCAGTGGTTGGTGGTCCAGCAGCGGTAGTTGTACTCATTGTTAATAGATGTCTTCTCACACAATGGCTTCTCCTCCATTGTTCCAGGACACAAGTCCCCACATTCCTTTGGAGGTTTATTCCCAACAATGTAGTTATTGGACACTGCATCGAGGATGAGAGACCAGTCCACCGTGGAGAGGTAACACAGGTCAGAGTTCTTCTCGATCCGGATGGCCCCGCGCGTGATGTTCCTCAAGTTGTGCAGCCCAATCTCTTTAAGATTTGTCATTTCAAAGATAACCAAGGCATAGTTGTAGAAGAGGTTCCTGCCACGAATGACGGTGAGGTTGGGGAAGAGATCACTGAGGCTTTCCAAGCCTGCCACACGGAACAGCAGCAAGTAGTCAGTGATGACAGTGAGCTTTGGGAAGCGGAAGTTGCGGTAATCCTCGGCTTTGGAGATGAGCAGGATCTGCAGGAAGCCCTCGATCACCGTGCAGTTCTCCAGGCGCTTCAGCTCGTGGATATCGTTGCGAATGTCGACATTTGGCCCGCAAACTGAAATGGAAAAGAAGGGAAGTTAGTAAATAAGGCACTCCTCAGCCTTTTGAAACTGGAACACAAGAAGGATATCCTGACGGATATAAAATTTTTAATTAGGTTGCCGTGTTAAAATAGAAAATGAGTGCTTGATTTACACCTACGTGGAATCTTCATTTCATTTAACCTATCACACTAAGCACTACCAGGAGAAGCACAAGGATGGCAGCTCTCCCTATATTCTGCACACACAGAGAAATGCTGGAATGTTGGTTTATTACTGATGATGACAAGAGCTGCATTACACTGAGAATACAAAGACAAACCAAATGCATTTGCACACCCAGCTTCAAATTAGACCATGAATGTTTGCCCAGAGCAGAGCTTCAGCCACATCACTTTAAACCAGTCAGGTAAAACAGAAAGTGATCCACTGATCACTCCTTTACTAATTCACCCCCCACTCCACTTAAGACACATGCACACAAAGAGGGCATTTCCCAGAAAATTAAACTGTGGCCTCAAATCACTCTTTCTTTCCAGGGTCACACGCCAAACAAGCCCTAATTCTTGGAATACTAGTCTTGCAGTAGGTCAATAACAACACTAAATCCACAGAAAGCTGGTCAGCACTTCCTGCTCTGTGACTGGGAAGAAAACAAAGTGCTTGGACTTATAGCACTGAATTCCTGTTTGCATGTTCCAGTAAACCGAGTTTCACTAATTTTGGCACCAAGATATAAAAAAGTCTCTTGAGTTCTAAGAAGCACAGGATAAATTTATTTACAAGAACATGCAGCATCACAGTGAAGAATCTTTCCTTGAAAACAGCAGATTGAACTCTATGAACTCTCAAGAAAACAATGACCAAAAGGATTATTCCCTAATAAATCTATGTATTAAGTCTTTCCATATTAGAGACATATCACAATAACAATGTTAAACGGGCTGGAAGACATGTGTTAATAATGTAATATTTAGACACATACAATCCACTTGGATGTAAAACAAAGAACTACAGAGTGTAGAGAGCTGTTGTTCTTCAAAACTCTCAGAGCTGGTATTCTTTGGAAAACATGGAAAAAAGATTCCCCATTAGAGATACTAAGCTGCTTGTAAGCAAACAAAGCAAAATGCCCATTTATTTAAGCAACCCAAAACTCAAATAAACACCAAGCAATTCAATTTTGTGGAAAGGTTCTCTTTTAATGCATGCTAGGCTTAATTATTTTAACAACATCTTTTCCTCAGACAAGGGAAAGGTCTAAACAAGCACTGGAGCCAAAAAACTTAAATTCTAACCCAGACAAATTGTCCAGAGATTCAGAAATTGCGCTGACAATAGAAAGCAGCCCTTCCATCCCACAACACTTATCTAAGGCTAATAACTTAAGCTAACAAAGGATCCAGAGCATGAGCATGCTAAAACCACAGCAACTCTAATACCCAACAAGGACTTAAAGACTTCTAAGTCTTTAAAAGACTAAAGGACTTTCTGGTTAGTGGGACAGAATAAAAAAATAAAATAGGGCGAGATCTTTGTTAGGAAACAGATGTTTCTACACAAACTATTACCTAATCTTCCTTCTGTAAAGATTCAAGCTGAAAGCAAAGGCTATTAAATGTGACTTGCTGCACTGAAGTAGTTATGTGCAAGAAAGTTCATACCCTAGACCTTAAAAAAAAATATAAACACTAAGACTAATGTACCACCATGAATACTTGGTCCTCATGAGCACTGAGACAGGAAATCACCATTTTTGTACATACAGATTTCAGAAAAATTGGACTCTACTGCTGTGTCAAGGCAGGAATATGTGTCAAGGCTTGAACTTCTGGAAAGCTTTAGAAAGGGTGAATGGGCTGGCACTACCCAGCTTTGGAAACCAAATGGAAAAGGCAGAATGTTAAAGAACTCCAAGATAGTAGATCTGGTAAGAGATGCACTGGTTGGTGCAGAAGAAGTGAGGGATTCTCCCCTGAACCAGCAGGAAAAACAACCTCAAGCCTTATTAAATTCCTCTAATGAGCTGGTACCCACATCTTGCTTTCAGCTTCTGAAATCACCTTCTAAAGCCACAAACCCTCCACCCACTCTACAGATAGTGCCCTCTGTCCAAAGGGGATTTACACTCTGACACTGGGCTTCTCTTGTTTTGAAAAGCTGGATTAAAACACACAGAGTGTCCCCCACCAAACCCTTTTGGTTCCCATCTCTGCCTGCTGCCAGGCCAAGGTGAACAATATGGCTCCTGCTATGGCAAAACAAAAGTAGTAGAATTTATTCTCCTGCCATAAAAGTTTAGAAAGCCTAACTGCTCCAAGCCCTTTATTTTGTTAAAGAAATAAAATTTGCACTTGTGCTGACATTTTGCAGGCAAGGTTCCAGAGTGATGGGTTTAAAAACAGCTGAGTTACAATACCCTAAAGAACAATTTGTAAGAGAAATGGCAGCAACCCTTAACTAAAGCATTATATCTGTTCATGTCTCTGTTTGAGGCTGGGCTTTCAAAGTCATTGCTTTTAGCTTTATGTTTGTTTCAGCTCAAAAGTTACTTAATTTTAGATATTTAATGCGTTTATAAATCAATGAAATTTCTAGAGCTTTATGGCAAAAGTATGCACTCACTTGCCTCAGTTTTGAAACATCATCCCCTTAGCATGGAGAAGGATGAAGTCCAGTGGGGTCCCACATTAGAAACTGATCACAGATGAGTGGCTGTTGACATTTTTTATTTAAGAACTTATTAGTTCATCTAGCGAGTTGCGTTTTGCAGAACTTTACACAAATAATGAGAAGTGCAGAGACACAAACGTGAAATAGGACAAGCATCGTGGGCCATCCTGACACTTGGAAAAATCAGTTCCCATTAAAGTAGATATTTTTTAAAAGAAATTTCTTTTAAGTTCACATTGTTCAACAGAGTTAATTATACCACAATGCATCATCTTTTTCTCACGTTTTTCCTGCTGCCCTGAAAAGGATTATATGAAAAACAAATTAATCAGAGCTCAAAGTCAACTCCAATTTCCATCTGGCTGTGCTCTGTTTTCTTTGGATGCCATTTGAGAGAAAGCATATATGGACTCACAATATAAACTGGTCTGTCAGACACAATGAAGTGCACAGAAAATACTCTTTAGAACATTTATACTCCATTTAACACTTTTGGATATTCCAGTTTAGAGAACTTTTTTAATATGACTAGGATAACTTGCCTTTGTTTCATGTTCAATTCAGAATTGGAAATTAACTATTATGTATTTATTTTGCTCACTAACAGAACATAAAAATGCAACAGCTGTTTATTACCCTGCCCCACTAGTTCTGGGTAGATTATAAACACCCAGGATAATTACCAATAGCCAGATTCATGCTGTTTTCATTCAGCTGCCTACAGATTTCCAAGCCTTTCCTTAAACTGCCTATCATTTATCAGACTCAGCCTAAACCAAGTACCTAATTCAGAGTCAGAAATTTCTTCTTTAACAACAATGTATTTAATTGTTTAAAAGAAAACTCCTCAATATAGTAAAATACTGAAGAGAAGCAACATACTCTTTACCTAAACAAACACAAATGCCTCCCTGGAAACAGCTCTTTAATCCACAGGTCCTGCAACAAGAAGACCACTTGAGCTCTCTTCTCCTGGGAGCATCCCATGGGCAAAGTGCAACAGAAATACCCACTGCACACACCCCAGTCATCCAGATGACCTGCAGCCCATTCCTAGCCAGAGGATAGATCCAAGCCTGCTCATGTAACTGAGATGGGGTCAATGAACTACCAGGAAAAGTGATTGCACATAACAGGTTCATACGACAGGAGTAATTAATGCTCCTTGATCTGGCAGAGCCTCCTGGCAAGTCTCTGTGTAAGTGGTGCCTTGGCTGGGAGCAGAGCTGGGGCTGTGAACACACATACACACACACAGCACCACTGCTGAGGACAGGCTGGGCAGGCTCCAAACAGGCTGTGTCACAGAGTGCAGTGATCCAGCAGATTCCTCTCGACCTTAACTACGATTTGCCAAAGCTTACTTGGATCATTAAAACCATTTTGACATGCACAACTGCCTTGTCACCTTGAGAAACACCTGCTATCTCACCACCATCTATTTACAAACAGTCATTTACTCCACACAGCAGCTCTTCACTCTTTTCCCATACCCACCAGTTCCTTCAGCTCACTGGTGACTCCTGAAAGGACCTGGCTGTTGCCCTTCAGTGTTTGGAAGGAACCCTTCCCTTCTTTCTGCAAAATCTCATGCTAGCACAGACAAAGCAGCAGAATGCTTTCTGTTCAACATTCACCCTACACTACAACTTTTGCTGGCTACACTACACGACTTTTGCTATCCCAGTTGGACATAAATTCATCACAGCTAATTCACTACCAATACCAAGGTGTTCGTGGGCAGCACTGACAACTTACACATTCACTGGTGTTAATAAGAGAAGGATTCATTTCCTACATGAAGCAATTTCATCATGGTGTAGTCACAAGTTTTGTATTCCTCCTGGTTGCTCCATTTAGAAGTTCTAAAGAAACACAACTACATATGTTTTTCTTGAAAAAAACCACACTCCTCGACATTTTAAGCCTTGCCTTTGACCCTTCACTTTTTTGGATGACATTAAAAGTTGTACTGCACTGCACAGTCTCAATATCCTCTCAACTAGCCAGAAGTTAAAGATGCAGCAACCACCACTATCTGGCTCTCTCAACACCAAAAGGTCTCAGACAAGGCAGCTCGGAGTCACTGAGTCAAACCAGTACATGCCTTTCACAATCCTAAAGCCTTTTCAACACAAGTCTACTCCAGCTGGGTCAGGCTTTCCCTAGCAACAGAGACTTGTTCAGCCTGAGCAGTCCTTTACATCCCTGAAACGAAAATGGGGATAGACAGCCTGCCATGAGCATCTCACCAGCAACCTCAATACCAACTCACACTCACCTTTTTCCTGATTTCCCTTTGTTTTCCCCCTTCTGACTTCACTTCTGTGAGCACAGTTTCCTTTACTTCACAGTAGAGATGCAAAGTTAATTTTAAATGAGGATACCTTGAGTATTTCAGTTTTACAAACAGCATCCCTTCACATTGGTTGCTGAAACACAGCACTAAAGGTGCAGAAATTGTTTTAATTCCATCTTGTTTTCCTGCCCAGGGGTTGTAACACCCATTCTGAGGGCCAATGCTGTGATCCACAAGGTTCCAAAGGGTTCTTTTTTAAGGGAGGGCATGAGGTTGCTCAACTTCTCATCTACACTGAAATTCTGCACAGTTGGTAACAAGCACAGTGTGTTACCATCAGTGCTGGATGAATTCCCACACAAAGAAAGAACTACAAGGCTTAATACAAGAACACAATTGTGGCTGGTTCTACTTTTAGAGAGTAGCTTGCTCACACCACCACAGCTCACTTTGCCAATAATGGCTTTTCTGAGCACACTCCACTCCAAGGAGAGGTTGGCTTTCCCAGACAGTGACTGCTGCTCTCTGGTCAGCAGAGCTGATGTTACTGAGTGCAGAACATTGCTCTCTCCCAAACTGCTCTAATGAAAGAGGCATGACCACATTACCCCTCAGTAATGTCAGCTCAGAGCTGTGGGTCTTTCTGGGAGATCAGCACATCTTCTGAACAGTGTTGTTATTTATTCCCAACAGAGCCACTTCCTTTTCATCATGTGTTTTTTAGTTTTAATCTATGGCAGGTCCTTATAAAAAAAGAGCCCAAAACAGCTACTGAATGTGGCTGCAGTCCAGCTGCCCTCATCCCAGATTCCCAGCATGCTGCATCTCTCTTCAGGCAAGCATCTCCAGAGTTCACATCCCTCTCTCACAACAACAAAACATGTTTATTGCACTGAGTGGATTTAGATCTGCATAATGTATCATGGGCTGCATATTGACATGTTTACTATCTACTGGATCAACTCAATGGAGGGGTTGTCTGCCACACTGGGGAAAAAAAACCTTAGGGCTCTAAAAAAAATTCCTAGAAGACACTAAAAGGTTGAATCATGTTAGAGAAATGTTGTCAGATACTGCTGGGAACGAGGGAAGCAGCTTGGATTTCTGACGCTGCTCAAGGGACACATAAGAGAAAAGAATTATAACAATGATTATGCACCTGCAGGGTGTATGGGAGCCATGACCAGGGGTGTCACCTCTCTTGCACCAATGGAATAATTTCTATCCTTGCTACCATGAACTATTCCATATAAGTGTAGTGTTTCCTTAACTAAAGGACTTTTTGCTTCTCCACAGCATGAAGGAACTTTGTTGCTATATTCTCTTTGCCAGTCCCATAGCCCAAACGCAACAGGAAAAAGGAACTGAATTTAGGATAAAGCCAATCATCAGGTTTATAAGGAGCCTCTATCCTACATGACTATAATTGCTCAGAAGAGAAGCAGAAGGACACTTGAGCGAAAACAGAAGGAATAGTCTGAAAATGAGATACCCATACAGACAATAAACAGGGGAAAGTATAATTTGACCTTAATATCTCTCTTCATTCTTACTCCTAAGAACTATGCACGTTTTAAGGAAGCCATGAGGACTATCACGTAGCCCTATAAAAAAAAAAAAAAAAAAAAAAAAAAAAAAAAAAAGCCAAAAAAAACCAAAACACCGTTTAGGTGTTAGTCATCACTGAACAGAGAGCCACTGCAACCCATGGCCTGGGCCTAAGCCTTCTTTGTTCCCGTAGTTTCAATGGCAAAGCTAGAAACTCTGAGAAGGAACAGCTTAGCAACCACAATTTCCCTTCAAGCCCATGAAAAGTTTCAGTACAGTTGCACCATTTGCAGACGTAAGGAAAAAAAAAATTACTACTGAAGTCTCAGGATTCTTTAATTGCATACTCTGCAAAGAAGAAATTAAATGTGGAGTTCACAGAAATCAGTGGTTGGAGAGATTGCTTATGACACTTTACATTAACACAGGATTCCACCACCCACTGAGCTCTTGGTTTTGCCTCCGTAGTGACACTATGAATGAGATATATATTTTAGTGTCTTTAATGTACTTACACAACCTCCCACAAAATTTCTGTACTCTCTAAGCTCACCTATCCTGTATGTGTCACATCAATCACTAGATCTCTTCCCAGGGAAGCCAGCTTCTGTGTTACCTCTTGGGATGTCAGAACCAGTAACAAGGAGGGAACTAAATCTACATCACGATTCAAGCTGCTTCTCTACCCACTGAACTATTTCTCTTCACTGAATATGCTACATAAACCTCTTTACATTTACCAAGATTTTATGAAGCTACATCTCTCAGTGTGGGGAGGGGATAGATAAAAGGCACCCCATAACCCAGAAAATGTCAATCATTTTAGATTTTGCTAAGCAAGACCATAATTGAATTTCAACTTCTGTATTTCCAGCACTAGCACAACGCTGCCATCTTTGGCTTTCAAAACATGAAAGGGAATACTCAAACTCAAACAAAACCCCACTGTTTCCATTTGAATGTAAGTCCTGAGAACATTCTTCATAACATATCTAAGGCCAGGAAGGAAGGCTTGGGTTGTTTTTTTTTTTTTCATTTAATTACAAGTTAAACTTTGGAGGACAAAGCCAGACCACTACGATCTTCAAAACACTCACGGGACTGGGGATTATATTGCAATGTAGCTTGTAATTTCTGAGAAACATAGTATATTATCATTAATTCACCTCACTACTTATCACTCCTATCAACCTTTTACAGAATTGTTTTCACCCAGATTTGGAAGGAAAAAGTGGTGTCACAAGAGGCCAATCAAATCTGGTGCAAATACTTTAAAAGGCAACTAGATTTCCCTTCTCCACACACATTCTCCTTGTCTCCCACAGCCTTTAGAAAAATACACACATCCTACTTTAATTTTCTCTTCTGCCACTCTACTAACTATATATTCCAAATCCAAGGGCCACTATGTTACCACGCTGACCAGAACAAAACATTCACAAAAATAACACACAAAAGGGCTACAACCCACATCACAAACTCAAACCGTCTCTGCCTTTTTGCTCTTGCAATTTTCAGCTGTCAGTGCTAAAGATATCTCTGGCATTGCTGCTTGCCATGAACTTCCTCCAATTTCCCCATAAGTTTACACAAATAAAATTTCAGAATAAATCACGTTTTTATCCCTCATCTCGCTTGCTTTCTCTCTGCCAACATTTTACTTTGAATATCAACAGGAACAGCAGCTTAGCAAAAATGGAGCCAACAAAACAAACTGAATCCCTTTAATAACACTGATTGATGCCTTCTCTACACAGCTCACCAGAGCAAGGAGGTCTAGAATTAGCCCAGCTCACGTGAAAGCATCCTCATGACAAGTCATCCCCAAATTAATCCTCTCTGACCGACTGCTCTGATACACCACATCCCCCAGGGGTTCCTGTGAAGCCACATCCATTACCTCCTGCTGCTGAAATAGCACATCAGTGGCTGGGTTGGCATGGATTCCTGCTCATCCTCCTGGGTGCACAGGGCAGGAATGGAGGGAGGATAATAGCAGCCCAGAACTCTCAGCTACCAAAGCCAGGAAAAGATGCACCAAACTTTTAACCCTGATCTGTAGTGCTCAGGTTATGGGGGCAATGCCTGCAGGACTGCCAAAGAAGAGCTAACTCGAAGATGAACCTCACTAGCAAATTCCTCACCCATTAACACCCATAGGTGTCAAACACTGAAAGCCATTGTTTGAACCTCAGTGTGACCTGAGCTGAGCACTCTAACCTCTGGCAAGCTGCTCCTGGGCATTTATAGGCAAGGGAAAGCTGTCAGAAGCACCAGAAGCACCAGCTGAATGCAATTCCAGGATAACTCCCTGCAACACTGGGGAGTCACAGCCTGGTCCAGTTTGTGAGGAAACTGTCAAACAACAACAAAAACAACCACAAACAAAGAAACAAACAAACAAAACCAAACAAAACAAAACAAAACAAAAAAAAAGAAAGCAGGTAATGCCTAAATCACTAAAGATGAGCCTTCTCCTCACAGGAGATGCACTTTAAACCCCTGCACTTTTTCTTACCCCATGCTCTAACTTCCCTGACAGCACCACAAAACGAGCACGTGCCATTCTAAACAAAATATGTAACATACAAGAGAGTAGGTGGCACGTTATGATCAATAACTATGAGAGTAAAACTTTTTTTTAATGGTGCTAATAATGTTTAAACCCAATGCCAGCAGCTTCAGTCTAATTCCTGCTAAAGTAAAAATGGAAAACTGAAATTACAAGCTGTTTATAACACTGAATTTATGTTTCACAATCCGTGATGACAATAGAGCTTTGCAAAAATTGTCTCTCCTGGGGACTGTTCTTTCCACCTTTAAAAAAAAATAGTTGCGCTCATGATTTTATTTATTTGTTTTTAAAACAGTTGTCTGCACATCCAAGTGACTCAGCAACTGGCTGACAGAAACCTATGGGATATACACTTAGGTAGCTGGGATAAGCAGCCAAATCCTTCCAGAATGAAAATTCATCATGTGGCTGGGCTCAGCAACTCACATTTAGGAAGACTTTACCAGGTTCTTAGCCGCCTGCTGGGTCGCACCCTGCAGTAATCTAGGAAAGCTACCACTCTTTAAAAGCTTTTGGGGAATGTTTTTAGTATTATTATTTTCCAAAAATGGCTGGCTAATCAGGCCAGATCATTCAGGCTTCATTAGAAGCCAACTGACAAAACAGTATCATAACATACAATTGCATCCATAATGGTCAGCAAAGGATTTAATAGTGAGTCATAGATCCACAGAAAAATTACAAGTCTGATGCAATTACTCTTAACAATATGCAACACAGGGCCCTACTATGCTGTGCTAACCAGCTCTTAAGCAATCAAACACAGAAATCCCACATTCTCTGGCCTTCCACAGCAATGTTTCTGTTTTAACAAACTGAACAAAGACTTCCATTAGTCCCGTATTTCCACCAAAAGAGAAATTGAACATGGTGCTAAAAAAAAAATAATTATCTAACCGAACAGAAGAAAAAGTTAATGCTATCAAACTTCATTTAACAGAACAGGGAGCTCTCCCACCCCTCCCTTCACATGGCAGCTACACAGCTTAAAAATCACATAGGTCATGCTGTAACCTGCTTTCTCAAGGCAGTTAAAATATGACCAACTTGCAACCCCCAAAAAGGGCTTTAAAGGTATTAAATTACATATATGCAGGTGCTGTGGGGCTTTCCAGCCATGAGCTAACTAACTAGATTGAAAAAAGAACCTTCCTCTCCAAATACAAGGTAAAACATGTGGGCTGGCGCCAGAGACAAGGTAACGTAGTTCAGGTTTATCAACCAAAAACATTTGCACCAGAACACAACTCAAGGCAAATGTAAACCAAAGCAGCTACACCAGGAACTCTCACGTGAACTCACTTTTCTGGTGAATTGGATGCTTCTGACTCGCTTTTAGTATCACAAACACAACCCAACCAAGGGAAGCGTCCTTTGTACAAGGGCTGCATTCACACGGTATTTACTGACTCAGAGGCATCACAGCACAATAACCACGGAAAAAGAGAACCAAACACCTCTGTGATACCACTCAAGGTGAGTGTCTCCTCAAACAAAACATCCTTAATGCACACAGGTGAGAAGCTACCAGAAAAACAGGGTTAAGCATGGGAAACCAGCGCCCTTTAGTCAACCACTGGAACTCCAGGAGTTTCATTTCTCTGAAAATACAAGGAAAGCTTGAGTACAGGATTTTTAACATATCTATGCAGATATTCTCATCAGTAACTGATTGAAACTTACTGTAAAACAGTAAAAATTAAAAAAAAAGCTAAATAAATATAACTTGTTAAAAAGAGAAGAGCCAACAGTGGTTTACATCCAGCCACCTTCCACACTTACATTCAAGGTGACATTTCACCCCATACTGTCTATTTCACATTTGCATTTGCCCAAGACATTGGATTTCCAACCTCATGCACAGTTTTTAGACGCTGCCGAGAAGCACCGTGGGTGATGCACGATGCTGCAATTCTGGTGAGCAGAACAGTTTGGGTATTTAAGCAACCAGGCTCTGCTGAGCTCTATTGCTTGGCAACTGCAATTCCTGTCACCATATCCACTCTGATCAGAGGAGCACTGGAATGGCAGAGCAAGCAGGAGAATTACTGTTCACCCTCTGGTAGGTGCTTCTGGAGAGCCTGGGGTGCAACAGGTTACCCTGATGCATTTCCAACAAATCTCCCCATGAGAAAGCAGTGGGTCCAGCAGGGTGAGACAAATAAATCCATGGCACCTTTCATTCAGCAGCTCCTCATCAGGGATTACCTGCTCCACCCCCATTCTCAACTAAAACTGGGGGAAGAGTGTTGCAAGAAGGGTGTTGCAACACTTTGGGGGGAAGAGGATGTAGAAGTTACAGGAGATGAGACCAGGACAAACCAAGCAGCAGTATCAAACCTGGACACTGCTCTACAGACTCCCAACTTCAGGAACCTCCCCTCACTGGGATCTGCAGCAGCACAGATTTATTCCAGAAGGTGAATCAAGGCAAGACCAAGATGGAGAGCTCAGTCTTCATCACTGTTTTCATCCTTTACCTTGTTTACACACCCCTCTCCTACCCAAAGGCAGAGATGAAGAACAAACACTTAACCTGACTGTAGCCAGCTCCCTGGTACTATTGCACTATTTGTTCTGGTCATGAAGAAGATAACTCAAGAAATTAGATTAAATTTGAGTCAAAAAAATATGGATAACATCAAGGAGAAAAAAGCAACTGAGTTAAAATTTTGTTTTTATAGTGGATATGTACAGAGGGATGTACACAGAACGAGATTTTAAGTCAGGCACACAACTTCAAAGTCAACTATAAAATTAGCTTGCTGCATTCACCAGGAAAAAGTGGATCTAAACATGGTTTACTAGGTTTAACCTGAACTGATTCTTGAAGTGCAAAATTTTTGAAAGATCGCTATCTTAAAAGATCTCATCCTCTCAAAAATCAATGTTCATCTAGGCAGGGGGGACATGACACACTAGCAGTTTTCAGACTCAACTTTTTTTAACTAGAAAAAAGTTAAAACTTAAAAGTTAGAACGCAACAGAACTTAATTGTCATGACCTGGTTGATGGAATTAAAAAAAAATAATCCTCCCTGGAGGAACTGTGGAATGGGCAACTGCTGTCAAAAGGTGGTTTAGCACTAGAACACCTGGAACCTCAGCCTGTGACCAGGTGTGTTTCTTTAGCAAAGTATTAACATTTGTTACTGTACTATTTAATATTAAAATTATTATAGAAAATAAATTTATAATTAACCTATGATAAGAAATCTTTCCTTAGAGAACACAGATTAAAAATTAAACAGTGAACTTTATCCACTGCAAGAAATAAAAGGAGGAACTAGACAAAGGGAAGCAAGAGAAACCACATGGAGCCTGTAATACACTCCTAAATATATAAACCTAAGTGCCATATTATTTAGTTTCATTGCATTCAGAAACCCTTTTATCATGATAAACAATACACTTTGCATTCTGTAAGACAGAGAAGAAAATATTAGCTGATCTCAATAGCTGCTATCTCTCCAACAGAGTGAACACCCAAAAAAATAATCCTGAACATCCCCTGACGAGAAGAAAACTGACACATAGGCAGAAGCTGCTCACAAGACTTCAGAATTGGGCTACATGATTGCATCAAAGCAAACCTCTCTCTGGACCCAGACTACATTCAAAAAAGTTTTGGTGAGACTGTTTCCTTCAGACACAAGGAAGGTTTCTCCAAGCTCTGAAATCCCACAACTAATTATAGCACCCCACATCCTTCCCCACCATCATCAATAGCAAAACCAGCTGCCAATCTGGGAGGCAGAAGAAGAATCTGATCTCCACTGTGCCACTACAGCCACCCCAAAAAAGCATTCTTCTGCCTGTAGTTATGATTTGCCTGCCCAAACAACATGAAGTCCCATCAGCCAAACAGCTCCTGCCAACACAAGCTGTGCTGGGTGTTCGGTTCGCTGGGTAACCGTGCCACATCCACGTCCAAACACAAGGCTTTAAACCAGAGAAAGAAAAACAGAAAGTAACAGAAGGGGAACGAGCACAGGTAGGAAGGATTTGGACAGGAAGACCCTCCTTTCCAGCTGCCAGCTCGGAGGTGAAGCGGTGCAGGAGCAGAGGTGATGGACAGCCCTCGGCCTCGCCTCGCCCGTCTGACAGCTCCGCCGCTGTTGTGAAAGAAAACCACGGTATTTGTGCAAGGCTGCTTGGTTCCATGTTAAGAAAACACATCTGAGCCGACAGTGCTTTGCTTTACCACATGCCAGCTTCACTCAGCTTCAGAGTGAGAAACCAGGACTCAGTCTCCTCATTGCCTCCACAGCTAACCAGAAATTTAGGACACAGACAAAGTCCTGAGCTCGGAACCACCCCCAGATCTGTGAAAGGGCCATGCTGCATTTAACAGAAAACTTCCCAGTCTGCTTTGGAAAACACGAGTGCCTAAAGAAGGAGGTCCCCAAGTGACAGGAATGACTGTGTTAGGTAAAGACGTGTACAATGGAACAGATAAAAACAAAGAAATTCAAAGAAAGAGATTGGGAAGCAATCTTTGTTTTGGAGTGAATTGGTGCACTGGGAGAGGTGAGAAGCAGAAACGGGTCTTCATGGAGACCATTCATTTATTAAAATGTCACAACAAAAAGAGAGTAGCTGTGACTACCAGACCCAGTGAGCTGCAGGCAGCTGAACCAATCCAAAGGATGACGGTTTATCAGAAAGGAAAGGCTGGTCAAAAGGAAGCAATGAAGCAGATATCCATCAAAGAACAAAAAGCAGGTCCAGCACAGAGCCAGAAGCAAGGCTGCACCAGAACTTCCAAATGAAGTGTAAAGCATCAGACTTGGCAATCCTGCTGCCAAGGAATTATTTACCACACGACGATCAATATTACAATACACACTCACAGACGAGTATTTTTATCTCAACCTCCATTTGACCCGGTGGGAGCTACAGACACTTTCTCACACTAATTCACATACTTCAAGGAGAGTCAAGATGGGAAAAAACGAGTTGGAAGCATTTCAGGTTCTGTCTCCTTTCAGACCATTTTCACTGAATCATACCAAAAATATCTGAGGGAACAGTTCAGACTCGAACTATCTGAGAGAACAGCTCAGAATTGATTTGTGCTACCCAAGACCTGATCAGTAAAGCAAAGTATTCAAGGATCACAGGAAGAGGTTTCATTTATGCACTGAGCCAAATCCTAGTTGTGCTGTCAGTCCTTTCAAGTCTTTGCCCTTCCTTCACTGCATCAAAAGCATCTCTTAAAAATTCCTCTGAAAAGCTTGGACAAGTGCCTGAACTTCCAAGATCTATTATCTATAGCCTTGAGCAAGAGTGATGGGAAATAAACTTTCCTTCTCAATGGCTACTTTTAAGTTTAAAAAAAAAAAAAAGGCAACCACTACTAGACCTATTACAAATTTGGAAACTGCAGCTCAGAAAATAGGGAAGTAGGGGAAGGCAATGTAGGGAAGAAGAGGAGGTCTGATTTTCAGACAATCAGCTTGAAAAATCCTTACTTCAGTGAACTGGCAAATAATGTGTTAGACATCTTGCTTCTGAAACACAACCATGCTAAAGGGAAAGGGTTAATTATATCCCTTATGCTCCAGAGTATTTCAACAGGCTACACATTATGTTCTTCTGAAGGGCAAGTTGTTCTTTTATTTATTGTTTGAAGCACAAACATAAACACGAAGTGTCCAACCCTAAGGTGGTGATTACCACTTTTGCTTAAACAGAAATGCAGGGCTGCAGGCTTTCTCTGCTATAAAGCTTTTAAACCTGTTCTGTTCCTCTGACACTTTCCCCCCTCACTCTTCTCTGATAGAGATCACAAAAACAACTAAGACATCTGACATACAGGAGAACATCCTGCTGATTAAGAGAAAACAAGAGCACATTACTCTTGAGAGGATACAAAGTACCACTTCCTAATGGGTTCTACTCTGTCAGCACAACAGGCTTCTTGTCATTTCAAAGGGAAACTGGTCATATTGATTTTTCCAAAACACAAGTATTATAAAAATATTATCCATTTAATTGGCCTTAACAAAGTGCTCTTGTAGTGGGGCACATCAACAGATCCTACAAGACAAGATATAAGGTATCAAGGTGTGGGTGCAAGTATTTGAAGATTCTCTGCAAGCAACAGCATTGAGAACTGCCAGGATTGCTCCTTGTAAAGCTTTTTGCAGCTCCTTTAAACCTCAGTACGACTGAGACGTGTCTTTAAAGTGTGGCAACTCTTACTCTTACTCACAACACCCTGAACAAACATCATACTTTGCTGAAAATCAGTGTCCTTTCCACGCCTCACCAAATTTCAACCATGCAACTCAGTGCTCCGTGTTTGCTCAACTTTTTCTAGAGGAAAGGAAAGTTCTTTACACCCTCTCAGAGCAATTTATTCCTCTCGTTGTTCCCTTGCAAAAGCCAGACCAACTGAATCAGCTCCTCTGACTGAAAACCACACACCCTGCCTGTCAGGAAGCCGGCAGGATTTTTTTTTTCTGTTTTGTTTACAAATTCGAAAACTGAGCTGTTCTCAGCAGGATCAGCCATCTCTTTTTCCCCTATTCCCAGTTTTCTACAATCCTAATGATGGCAACATTGGGGAAAACTTGTATATGCTTTCCAAGGAAGAAGTAAGTATATTTCTTCTTCTCTTGGTTCTTTATTTCTGTTTTAACACAGTATATCAGACTGTACAGCCAGGACAAGATTCAATGGTCCAAGGATCATCTGAAAAGTCATGAGGCAGAACACAGAAATCCTTTAAAATCAGAATTTTGTGAGAGATGCAGCAGAGGAGCATCCTCCCACCTCCTCTTAGTCCTCCAGGGAACTAAACTAAGTTCTCTCTTCCTGAAGTGATACTTCAAGGCTTCTTTATAGCTTGCTGCCAGTATACCTCAGAACAGTGTACATCCTCCCTTTAATTTCTTCCAACAAATCCCCTTTCAGCAGAATTTACTCTCACATATGCACCGTGGGCAGAGTCTAGTAATGTGACTTATTAGTTCCTAACCAAAAAAAACAAACAAAAAAAAAAAGTTTTGCTAACACTAAGTTCTAGGGAGGAAAAACACGAAATTTTAAATCTTACCTGCATGTTACCACAGTGCTTCTAATTAGTATCTGTCAAAAGAGCACTTCCATCACAAGAAAAGAACAAAGCTGCAGAATGACAGACAATTTGCCATTCATCAAAAGGTAATTGCAAACAACAACAGGCACACAAAATGTTCTGTGTGCCACCCCACTACTGCCCTTGCATTCTCCCCTCTGCCACAGCAAACAGCAGTGGGAGGATTTCAGGGGAGAATGGTCTGAGCCAAGCAACAGGAACACAGGTCAGTTAGAAAGAACTCCAGGATGAGGAGACTAATGAAAACTTTAATTTCAGCTTCTATCCTTAGACACTGAAGACACCTCTTCCCCCCACCCTGCTGCAGGGTGAGCATGTTTTAGTGTGTGGATTATCATTCCTTGGAGGTAACTCAGCCAGCCAGACCATCATACACACACACACCTGTTCTCACTGCACACATCCCTGTCCTGACACCCAGGGCAGCGTTGAGTTACTTCAGAGAGAGTCACTTCCACATTCCACCCTCAAACTCCCCTCCAAGAAGTGATCAGTCACTCTCAGCTTTCACACTTCAGTAATTTTGGAATCAACAGGAAACGGAGATCAATTGTGATTTTACTAACTCAATAGTGACTCATCATTCCCTGTAGCCTTCGAATTCATCTGTGAAGAGACATGATAGCGAGGCCAGATTAAAAATAGCAAATCTGGCTCACTCACAATTAACACTCACTTGTCCATCAGATTGCGACATTTTTGGGATTGCGACATTCTGACCGTTTTGCGTCAGATCCCAAACTCACTCACAATTTGTCTTTCTCAACTCAACCAGGAAAAATCATCAATAGGAAAATTTATTATATAAACCAACTGTACCACACCCTCTAACATCCACCCATCACTCAACCTGAACATGTCTAAATAAGAGTTAACTCTGCCTACCAATGTCCCCAGCTACTGAAAATGAGCATTCTATTCTCTGCATTATGAAAATACTCTCAAATCATTAATTTCCTTCTGCTTACACAACCTTCAAGCCAAAAAAAAAAACAAACCCACATTTGCATGAAATCGAAAGTCAATAAAAACCAATTATTTCATTTACAAAAATAGAAAATCATTTTATATAAACCACTTAAATGCATTCTTCTAAAAATAAACTTAATTACAAATCTAACATGAAATTGTAACAGCATATATTAGGGCAAATGCCTACTGTAATTTAAATAAAATAAAAATAGTAAGCATATAATTTACACCAAAAAAAAAGTTGGGACTGGTGAATTTGCTGTTCAGCACTCTCTTGGAGCCACCCTTTGATGAAATGCTCGGAGAGCTTTTACCTTCAACAGCTACTTCTACAGTGCCTCATTTCAGTTTACTTTAATGGTGCAGCTCAACGAGCTCTTAATCCCAAATTAAAAAGGACTCCTGCATAGAAACCTGTGAAACAGTCAGTGGGCAAGATCTATGAACTCTAAACTTTTGAGAAACAATGACAAACTATTTCTTCTGTTTATTTTTTTTAATCACGTCTCTCCTTCACACTTGGAGTTTTAATTAAGTCTCAAAACCCAGATCTTCTGGATTTCAATTAAAATTCCATTTTCCATCCAAATAAAAAAATAACACAAATGAGAAGTAATCTACCAGAAAATACATCATTTGCCATTTTGTCACTTAAAAATGTGAAAATTAAGGATCTGAGCCAATGCATCCAAGGCATCTAATTATTTACATGAATTTGTAGAAACACACTGCTATTCACTAGCAAAAAGGTCTGTACTTTCAAAAATGGTTGTTTGTGAATCAGAGTTCTAACAGCTGTCAGTCATTAAAAAAATCCAACTAAAAATAAGCAAAATGAGATTAAAACTGGATATTCAGAGTGAGCTCTTCCTGCTTGCTCTTATAAGTCACTATGAAAACCATTTACTTCATCTGAAAAAAAGAAAATACATACTAGTAGTGCTCTGAGGCCTTCATACTAAGGAAGAAATAAACTTTGAAGAACAAATTAGACCAAAATTCTCAACATTTTCACCAGAAGTTTGCAAGGCCACACAATCCCACCCCCTTGGTCTCTCACAGTGTGCTTTTATAAGAACAGAGGGGAATGCACAAAACCAGTGTGCAGACATCCTAAACAGAGAATCCCTCTCTCCCCCTGCAAAAATCATAACCATGACATGACAATTACATCCTCAGCCACTCCACTCTCCCCTTCTCCCCATTAACCAGGATTCACCTCTCCCCATGTCAGCAGCTCTGGGAGAAGCTGCAAGGGCATTAAGCACAAACCCGAGGCATGAGACACTGGGAGCAGGGACATCATGCTGAGCTCAGAGCAGTGTTCTGATGATGCAGAGGACAAGGCTGTGGCCACGGGTGCAACAAGCAAGGAGCACTGAATAGCTGCACACTGCTGTGAGCAGCTGCTCCTAAAGAAGGAAGAGAAATCCCATGGAATGAACAGAGAGCATCCCAGCACATCCTCGCAGCGAGGCCGAGCCACGCTCAACCCACCTCAACTTTTGTTTCATTCTCACTGCACATGACAGCAGGTAATGCTCACAGTTGCCTGTGAAGATCTGGGTGTATTTTTAGTGTAATCTACTATCTCCTTATCAGTCAGCTGATGCCAACACCCCCATCCTCACACTTCTGTTCAGAGTACAGTCATCGAATGCCTGGCAAGGAGCAGCTTCCCAGTGAAAGTCACCTGGATGACAGAGCCACACGAGCATCCCAAGTCACGTCCCTGCTGCAAACACTAAGCCTTTAACCACCCCCCAAGGACTGCACTTTCTGTATTTTACAAATGGGGAGGGAAATACAGACACCCGGAGGAGGAATACAATTTCTTCCCAACCCTTCAATACTGGCAGCTCCTGAAGCACGAGATGTGATCACTCCCTATTTTAGCATGCATGACTACCAATGCTCACACAAATTATCTGGTTCCTTTTAAAACCTGGTATTTAAAATTACAGTATTTAACTTGAGGCTTTTCTATCCAGCTAGTGGATGGATAAAGGTGAATGCACTGGTAACAACATCTTGCTACCCTTTATTTGCTCTCCGTTAAAAGGAAGACCCTTGCTCTGAATTTATACTTTTCAAATCAGTATTTAAACAAAATTAAATCTGGAAAGAAAAACAAATGTGAACACAACTGTGCAGCATTACAGTACAGCATCTAATTCCCACATTCCAACTCTCTTTCCCTTCCTCACTGCAATGTATTACAGACAAATTTAAAAATAAAGTCACTGATATCAACTACAAAGATACCAAGAAAATCCTCAGACAGTGTTGGCTTAGCCAATGGAATGTGTAATTCTTGTCTACATACTATCACTTTCTTTCATAAAAAATACTGGAAATATCTTTTTGCCAGGTTAACCAACTCTGACTTCAATCTCGCTGACATTTCTTAAGTAGAGCTGAATAATTCCATTCATATGTAAATGGTACAATAAGTCGTGAGTAGCAGCATTTGCAGCTCCCTCAAAGAGATGAGCATTTACTCTCCCCAAGTCTCATCTGCAGTGATGTACCCAAAATGATACTGGGCTCAAAAGGTACAGCCCCAGCAATCTACAGAAGGAGTATTTTCAGCCTTGATGCCGGTTGGGTTTTTTTTACTTTGTGGGGTATTTTTAAATATTAAAGAGATGAAAGAATCAAGAACTGAGATTGCATCTGTTGCCATCACAATTTAACCACAGTCCATGTATTTATACAGTGGAATCTCCAAAATAACACTGCATCTGTTAAGATGACAGTGTTTTTCCATGGGCTGCGCTGTGTTGTAGCAGAGTTACTCTAAAGCTGTTGCTTTTGAAGTGCTGATTGCAATCCTCCCCAAATTCTTTTTGTAATCTTCCTCAAACATGTAGAATTATAAAGCTGTTGTGCTTCTCAGTGTGGCTTGGGAACAACAAAACCCTCATACATCTCATCAGTGGGCATTTGGCACTGAAGCCTCGCAGCTAATGCAACATGTTTATTTAAACAATGAACTATCCAAAGAGCTGCACAGCCCGTGTACAAACAGATGTGTGTTTCATGTGTGCCCTGCTGCAGCCCAGAACCTCCACCACACACACTCCACTGCACTTCTCTCTGCCTGATTTCTGCAGGACATCAACTGCACTGACTTGGAAGGGCCTTTGTTCCTTCACTGGCCACTTCAGAACCACAACCCACCTAAGAATACCTAAGCTTGAATCTTAGAAGAGACTCTCACATCAGAATTTGAATATTCAATATGTTTATTATGCCTCTTGTTGAGACACAATATCAATGAAAATATTTGTCCACTAGTCAGCCTACTCCAATGTGACAAAAATATAAGCATTTTATTAGGAGTCACACAAAAAAAGAAACAAACAAACCTTCAGTGACTCCCAGGCAGGGCCGTGGCAGGCTCAAGTCAGTCTCTAACCAAGCCAAGTCTCAAGTTTGAAATAACAAACTTGCTTTTTTTACACCCCATTGCTACTCTTTTCTACAGGGAAAACTGCAGAGACTTCAGCTCCACTACAGGCATAGCTGCAGGAATACCAGTATCACTTAATAACCCAAAATCTCCACATCCAAGGTGCACAATCAACAGGACTAACAACAGACCCTTTTGACTTTTTGCATCCTTCTCCACATACAAGTGGTCATCCTACTAGTCTTCAACTTCTCAGGTCTGAGGAAGAGGAGCAAAGTGCACAGAGTAGCAGCAACTTACATGTATCTGAACACAGGTGGATATTCACTCATTCCATACATCACAGGAGACAGTGTTTGCAAGGGACCCATAAATTTACATCCATCTCACAAAAAAAACAAGATAAAACAACAAGATAAAAGCTTCAGCCACAATGAACTGAAAGATGATGTTAACTGCAACCAGTACAGCATCACAAGTTGCTTTTTCCTGCTGGGGTTCAGAACAACCAGAGGGAAGCAACAGCAAATCCAGCAGTGGAAGTCAGGCTCTATCACAGTTCCACTGGGCTCCCCCTTCTATGCAGTGGAACTCTGAACTATAAAAGTTTGTGTCATCACCCTGCTGAGTTTCTCTAAAGTTTGTTCTCAGGTGAAAGAAAGGTAGAACCACCTGAAAGCTTAAAAAAAAAACAATACATGCTATGTAAGCCCAGCAGTATTTTGGAGAACAAACCAAATCCCCAGTGGGACACGTGGAATTTCACTAAGGAAGACAACAACTTAACTACATATCAAAAATCTCAGAAAAGAGAAAAAAAGAACACAATAAAACTACTTTCTGCCCTGGCAGAGCATGGGGACAGGGCAAACAAGGAATTTCCATTGCCATTTCAACTCTTCACACTTCAGCCAAGTGTTACTCTGAGGTCAGCTGAGCTGAGCAAACACGTGTCCGCTCCTACCGTGCAGGGCTGGCTCCTCACTGCCTGCCCAACATGAACAGAGTGCACTCCTCAGACCTTTCAAGGCTACTCTCACACAGACAGACCCAAGGGGATGTGAGAAGAGCAACAGGCAAGTAAAAAGTACTACTCATAGAAGGTCAAAATGTGGAGATGACTCTAAACTGAAGCCAATGGAAATAATAAGGAAACCAGCCCAGCGAGATCCAGGGATAAAGCCCTTCCCTGCAAGCACGGCCAATTCTCCTGTAGAAACTTGGTTATAGACAGTTTCCAGGGGCAGCTGTCACCAGGTCTTTCTCCAAAATGCTGTATTCCTTTGACTAAGGCTTAAGATTTGAACTATTCCTGTCTACAAGAAGACCTTCCACTTTCAGAAAAACCTGTGATCATTTTTATGGCTACTCTATCACACATCATTATGGGGGCTTTTTCCCCTATCCCATAAATTCCTTCGGGAGCTTGCTTCTCAAATAAAATGAGCTGCCTGTCTACAGAATCAGAAAAATCAGCACTGAGACAATTTATGTTTGAGGAAACCATTTCTGCATCCAAGAGATCTGGAATTCTCTTTCCCCACCAGTAAAACTCTCCAAACACAATGGCTCAGCTCTTGCAAACCTTTCCTGTGCACACATCCCAGGAAGATTTCTCAAGCTGAGTACCACGATCCATCTGCAAATCAGACACTGAGCACAAGCACCTTACAAGAACACCTCTTACAAACCCACAGCAATGCTAACAGAGAAGAGTAAATAAAACAAAGCGATGCCACCCTAACCTCAGCAACACACAGCAACCAGCAGACCTTTCTACTGCTGTGCTTACAACTTTTCATCCCATAAATGCTCTCCCTGTTTCAGCAGAAATGTGTCTATAACTAAAAACAGAGAGAGCACCTTGGTGCTCCCTATCTCATCTGTCTTACATAAGGAATGGCACTACACCACAGTTTGAAGATGATGATATACTCTCACTTGAGAATCACACTCAGCTGCAGCTACCTACTGTATTCCAGTAGTAACAAATAGGAGAGATACTTCAAAGAGCACATTATCCCAGCTCTAATTTATGCATGCTCCCTCTTACCATCAAGCCATTTATTTTAAACCTGTCAGATATACTTGTAACATAGCATCATGAATAATTTAAAAAGTAATCTGTATAAACCAAGTTTATAAACTTAACAGCAGGTACAGTACCTTTCATTCAAGCAGACTGCTCTCTGATAAAGTACAAGGGATCTCTGACTACTTTAGCATGTATTCATTTTATGCATTCTGAACTTCAAAAAATTTTTCTTTCCTGCCCCAAATCAAACCTTCTGCTATTTGAACAGTATTGCAAAAGCTAACTTAAATGAGCAGTGTAATAATTTGCAAATTGTTCATATTAAAGGAAAAAAAACTACAAAGCTGCTGGAAACAGTCAGTAAAAATGACCCATCACCAATTCAACAGCAGGGGAAAACCACTCATGTAAAGTTTGCCTCTGTCATTAAAAACTCTTATTATTTCCTGCATCTGCCTGATGTTGCCACTTTCTGACAATGCTCCCAGCACAAACAGAAGGGATGTTCAGCAAGGAACTCCAAAAAAAGCCCACCTGTTAGGAGAAAGTGTTTTGATCAGTTGATGCTCACACTTCCAAGTAAACAGAGCTATCTTTACAGCATGTAATGGCACCAATAAGGGGTTGAAGATAACATTCCCTGACCGGTGGAGCTATTGCAGCAACACTGGCAACACAGGCAAACAAACTCATTCAGCCAGGGAGCTGCCCAAACACACACCTTCACAAGCCATGTGCTCACCAAAGCAGGACACACACACGAATTTATAAACTGTGATGGTAAAGCACACACACGTGCAGTACAATTATTTCCTGCTTTAAACAACTTCTTTGTATCACGTACACTTTTTTGAAGTCAGCAAGGAAACAAAGTCTTAAAATCCAACCTGGTCAGCACCTCAGTGACAATGGGAATTACTGCTCTAAGTCCTTATTAAAATGACTTTGTGCTGCTGCGAAAGTGTACATTTGATATTCTACCCAATTATTTATTAGTGGATTTGGTCCTCTAAAGGAATAGCCTTAGTACTTTATTGGGGTGTGAGATCCCTTCTGCTCAGATACGTCAAAGACAACAATCTCATTGAAAAAATTATCTGGGAAGTCACAGAAATACACAGATGTTTGTTTCTGCTCATACCATCAAGTTTACCAAGAAAGACACTGGCTAACCGGAAATTTGAAGGTCTGAATATTCCTAAATAAATAAATAAATGAAATTCTATTACACTAAAGCTTAGGAGTCATATGCAAATCAATCTGTAAATAAAGAAACAACAATTTTGCTTCTCAGCACGTTTTAAACAATCTTGTGCCACAACAGCAACTTCCTGAGGATATCAACACTGAAGAAGTTAATTGGTGTCTTGCAAGATTTCCTAAGGGAATGGCTCATGTTTTGCATTTGCAAAGTTAGAAAGCAAAACTTTCAGTGATAAGGGTGAGTTAAATCTTCACAACACACTCCAGTTTGCCAGAATGCATCTCCTTAATTAATTAATAAGTCAAACTGTTATCAAACTTACTGAGCAAAACCAAGTCCTGTCTAAAGGAAGCAGAGTCTATCTTTGACTTTGAGGACTCAGTGCAGCTCTGTTTGCAGAGCACAGAAACATATGAATGAACACTGTGTGCTGCTGATCGTATGCCGGTCCTCAAAGTTTCTCTCAGACAGTTCTGGACACAAAAAAAGACAAATATAGTACTGCAGAAATCAGTCCAGATTGTACCTGTCATGACTTGGCTAAGAGGGAAAAAAAAGCAGCCCAAAAAAAACCACACACAAGACAGGCTGGCTAACAACCACCAATGTGTCTTCATCAACTGCTGTTTGTTGAGTTCTGCTTTTGTACAATAAAAAAAATGTGAAACTATTCTTTTTAAAGTGGCTTTCATAAATCATAAAAACCAATCCAACTAACCTACACAAAGAAGCTGTCTATACAATTTCAGTGATAGAAAAATTATACATGTCAAATAGATCAAAATACTAAAACAGTATTTCTACCTTTCAAACACATCACTGCATTCCCAAAGTCTTTCTGCAACAAACTCTTAAAAGCAGCACGTTCCATTAGCACCAAAGCTCAGAAACCTTAAAAGCTCTGCTCTGTCAGGAAGATCTGAATTAAACTGCAACTACAAATCTGCAACAACTTTAATTATGAGACTCCCGAGACAATTACTTAAACTGCAGCTTTTTTTAAAATTTAGCATCCACAATAGTTTTCAATAATAAAATGCAGTTTACCCATTCCTATGTACACACTCACACATAAATAGAAACCAGCTGCTACTTGATAACATCCGAAAGCATTTCCAAATGGGAAAGCTTTACACTAAAATCCAAGTAAGAATGTATTTAATTTCATAAACCTAAGTTTCAGGAACTTTTTCAGCAAGTTGCCATTCAGCTTTTCAAGTACAGTAATGCTCATGAAGTTCATTAATTTAACTACAGATAATTCAGATAAATACATTAGCTTCTTTAAAATAATTTAATTCAGCACATTCTGTAAGTTACAAACTTTAGAGCCATTACAGATGATGAGCTAGATAAGTTGTTTGCTGTGTGGGATCACAAAGTTAACATCCAGTGTGAGAAAAACAGGTTTCCTGCATGTATTATTGCCTCTTTCTCTCTCTCTCTCAAAGTTCAGGACCATAAACAAACTTCTCTACAATGAAGTCTGCGGTAGCTCACAATTCACACAGATGGAATACACACACAATATAATTAATCATTTAACAAAACTGCCTCTTCTGCTCTCACTCAGATTATTGTTCCAGTGATCACTGGTAAAATCTACCTCACAGTAAAAAGAAAACAAAAATTACTGGGGAAGAGAAAAAGCATTAGTTAAACATGAACTGAAATTATCCTTTAAAGCTAATAGTTGCAGCCCTGAAATGGATTTTAATTTTAAACGTTAGATGCTTAAAAAAAATTCTCCTCCAAGATCCCCTTAGTAAATGCCAGTTTAGCAGAAAATTAAACAAGATTTGAAACAACTTTTACCATGGTAACACATACTGATAGAAATTAATTATTTACCAATGAAGACAGATTCAAAAATCATCACGTGGATGCTCTTTAACACTAGATTTTGCGTGTATCTTTCAAGATGAAAACAATTTCAGCATCACTGGCATGTGCTTTAACTATACCCTAGAATTAGTTTGGAGGAACAACACATCAGGGAAAAGCTGACACAAAAATTAACACAGTAGTTGATCAAATCTAAGCAATTTCCCTATTAAACCAAGTAAATCGTCTTCTGTTGTGCTGAAGTCAAACTAATTGATCTGTCTTCTTGCTCTCTGCAGCCTCTACCTTCCCTCATTTTTCAGAACATAAGAACTGAGTTAAATTTCCTTCACTTTACATGCACAAAATCCCCCAGTGTTTCTCCCTCAAATGTAGGTTCAACACTGAAACTTCCAACACACCTTTTTTCCACACCCATCCCTCTGCTTCCTCACGTTCAACACATTTTGTCTGGTATTATTAGCTAAGTCACTTCCATTTCCTAACCCTCTCAGTTTCTGACTCACACAAGCCTTTGCTCCAGTTCTGGTTTGCAAACCAGAAGTCCAACCCAATACAATACAAAAAAAGTCCAAGCACTGCCTGGCTTACTCTCCTTCCCCCAGACTCCAGGCACCATCACTCCCTGCGCACTCCCCTCCTCTCCCTTTTCTGCTGACCCCCCCTGACGCCAGCTCCTTACAGGCTCTAGCATTTTCTATTCACAACCTCAATTACAGCAGGAATTATCCAACTCCCAGCTACCAACATTCCCTAACCACCGGGCGTACAGGAAAATGCTGATGCAAAAGCGAGGTGTGTGTAACGCCGACACTCAGCAGGTCATGAGGGCTTTTACTAAGCAACCTGGGAGAGAGATTAAGCATCAGCATGAGCTACTGTTCATTATCAGGAACACAACATCCAGCCTGGATAGACAAACAAAAGCTCAGACCCATCAAGATATCCATCAATCTGAAGTATTATCACACCTAAAACTATTATTTTCCTTCTAAGTGTTTAACCCGTTCCCTCCTAGACATTCCCTCTGTAAATACACAGAAGGCTGAAAATCAAAACCCCATCGTGCTCAAGGGAGGAAAGGAAGAAAACACCGTGTTTATGCCTCATCTTAAACCCACCCCCAGCATCAAACAGCCTCCAACAGTTGTAGCTTTACACATCAAACGCACGGGTACAGCACCACAAACTCTGGCTTAATGAAAGGTCTTCTCATTTCCATTTTTGTGCCGTTCTAACGCAATCCCAGGGAATTCTCAGCATTTTTAAATGACTTTTTCTGAATCAGAAGTTTTCCACTGAAGCTACCTGCATTTTAAAGAGTTTTCCGTCACATAACTACAAATACATTCTATATAATTTAGCATTAAAGAGATGGGTCTCTCCCCTCCAGTTGTAACTCCTTTGTATTCCTATTTAGGAATGCCTTGCTTGTTTGACCGAAAATGGAAGTGCCTTTTAGCTATGACACAGTATATATGAAAAACAAATAAAAATTAAGATTAATCTTCCTTCCACTATTGTGGGGAGAGAGAAGAATATGAAGAGATGTAAAACATCTGCTCTGGAGATCATTTTTCCCCCTAACAGCAAAATTCTTTCAGCAATAACTCGTGAAAACAAAGGCTATTAAACTGTAAACTACAAAGACAATCGATTAGAGGCAGTATTCAGCTAAGACAAGTTTTTCAGCATATCTTCTCATGTTTAAATGCCTGGATCTTCTTCAGAAGGTATTTCATTTGGGATGTTCATTTTAGGTAAGTGGTAACCACAAACACTTCAGAGGACTAGAACCTAAAACCTTAACATACTCTTCTTGCATTACTTCATTGCCAGAGCTGGGTGAGCATTTTTATTTCCAGGTACTTTGTACCAGGTAAGACAAGGAAAACAATTCTAAGTGTGTATCCTAGCAGCTTAAGAACGCAGCAGATCTCCTCCTCCTCCCGTTCTGTTTCTCCACGCTACTGGATCCTTTGTAAGCCCTCCCCTGAAGAAGGGCACGGGGCTTTTGTTTTTAAACTTAGAGATTCATCTTCCCTCTTGAAAACAGCACTAGCCAAAAAGTTCTACTCATGGAAGTGAGACTGCAGCTCTCCAGCCCTAACTGGCCCAAAAGCCTAAACTGGGCCTTAATTTGCAAGGAGTTAACAGGCATTTACTGCCTAACAAAACATAATTATTACTCAACATGCATTACAGGCTCCGTCTATGTGCTTCTTGCTCACTTATCTTTTTTTGTGTACTTAGCCTCACTGTCAGAGCATCCAAAGAACTTCCCTTTCTTTTCAATCTGAAACCACTACTTTTAGAAAAGCCCTCCTGCCTCCTAAATTCTTTCCCTTTACATTTAAAATGGAGAAATTTGATCTCCTCGTTCCTTTCCTCCAACAGCTCGTATCTTTCTGAAAGTGAGAGGCACACAACAACAGTGTTTCAGTGTACTGAAAAACACACGGCAGAAGAAATTAAAGCATCAGGATGCAGTACAGGAACATCCCTGTTTCTGCAGACACTGAAGGAGAGGGAGCACAGTTTAAAATGGTTGGGCTCCAAGGCACATTTACCATCTCTCCGTCTACAGAGATACTCCAGGAAACGAGGGAAGGGATCTCTTTCATGCAAGAGATTCTCAATCCAGCGTGAGCCCGACATACCAGGAGAAAACCGATCAGCCCCGGGATTAATCCGGCGATGATTGCAGTGTAATCAATGGCAGCGCAGCCCTCCCTGCCCCCTCGATTCCCCCTGCGCCCGAGAGGGGCGGGCACTGCAACACAATCACAGGTTGGAAACGCACGAAAACAAAGTCGGGGCTCCGGCGGCTCCCGAGCGCGGCGCGGCCGCGGATGTGCTGCGGCTCCGGGCGGGAGCAGCCGGGCCCGCACCGCGAGCCGCGTTCTGCCGCGCTGCCGGGAAGCGGCTGCACGCTGCTCGGCGCTGCCTGCAACACGGCCGCTTAGAAAAATGCATCACCCCTCAGATCGCAGCCCGTTCGGTCATCAGACCTTTCTATTTACGCACAAACGTAACGCGTTAATGTGCGATTTTTTTTTTTTTTTTTTTTTTTAAATGAACGGCAGCCCGTGACCTTTAGATTGCGGGATGCCGCCGTAATTCCGCACCCCGCATATAGCGAGTGAAACCCCTCCTCGGCGGTAAAGCAGCAATAAAAGGCAAGACGTTCATTTCCAGGAATTCCTCACTCACTACGGCAGGATATTGCATACACCCTCTAAATATTGACAGAGATCAAGCTCCTTCCATGCGGGGAAAGCGAGCCGAGTCCTTCCCAGGCTGCGAGTGTTTACTACGCAGCTCGCAGCCCTGGCTGCGGCGCCTGAGCGCTGCTCCGCGCTCGGGGGGGACACAAAGGAGGGGCTCGGGGCTGCGGCGGTGCCGACCCGTGTGTACAACCAAGCAGCCGCCTCCGGGGAGGGAAGGCGGGCACGGCAGCGAGGGAGACGCGCAGCCCCGGGTTGTTAAACGTGCTCGAGGAGCAGACGCGTAACAGGAGGAAAACACGCAGAGCCCCGCGGGCAGGGGCGAGACCCGCTCGGCGCCGCGGCGGGAAACGGCGCGAGCCCCGGGAGCCCCCCTCAATCACAGCCCCGGGCGGGGAGACCCGCACAGGAACCCCGGGACGAACAGGGACCCTCCGCATCCCCCCAGGACAGGGAGCCCCTCGCACACAGCCCAGACACGCAGGGAAGCCCCTCACACACACACGGCGAGGGAGCCCCTCGCACAGGGAACCCCCTCACACAGACAGGGAGCCCCTCACACACACACACCCAAACACGGGGAGCCCCTCACGCATCCACACACACGCAGGGAGCCCCTCCATCAGCAGCCCACTCACACACATTCACACAGGGACCCCCCCTCACACACACGCACAACACCCACATAAACACATACACAGGGAGCCACACACACACACAAACGCAGGGACCCTCTCACGCCCCCCAAACACACACAGGCAGCCGCCGCCCTCGCCCCCTCCCCGGCAGCCCCTCACCCGGGGGCTCCCTCACCGCGGGGTCCCTCACCGCACCCCGCGGCACGCACTGTACTCACTTTCCCCATTTGTTGGCCACAGACAAAGTGCGGCGAAGACGAGCAGGAACCCCCAGACGACGGCGAGGGACCCTCCTCCAGCGCCAGACTTCATTCCTCTTTCTTTAATTGGACAAAAACCCCCTTTCCGAAAACAAAACAAAGCAAAAAGAAGTCCAAAATTGTTCGCTTTCTTCCCTCTCCCCGTCCTCTAAAAATAACGAGCGGCGGAGGAGAAGCGGGGCAGGGTAAATAAATCCACGTTGCCTCAAGAAACGAAGGGAAGAGAAAAAAAAAAAGCACAAGACCCTTCGGAGCGGCAAACCGGAGGGTTGTTGAGGTCCCTGGGTGTTGATCTTCCGGAGCAAGCACACCAAAAATACACAAATATTCACGATGTATTAACGGCAATAACAGCAAGGCATGGAAGCCCCGGGGCGACGCTGTCTCCGGGGCGGCGGGGCGGGCTCGGGGCGGCGGGCGGGGGGCGCCGCCGTCTCCCCTCAGCGCTGGCTGCGGTGGTACATCGTGCACAGGAGCCGCAAACACGAGGCACATCGGGGCTGGCAGTCGGCATCTTCAACCTCCATTTTCAAACACCGCACACACGCACACACACACAGACACAAAAACTGGGAGGGCCGCGGAGGGAGGGGACAGGGGGGGGGCGCGACCCAGACAATCCTATTACAAAACAACAACAGCTCCGCCGTCCCCCCGCGCGGGGACGGGGCTGCCCCGGCGGGATCCCCGCGGCTCCGCTCCCCGCTCCGCCGGGGAGGGTGGGGGGGACACCCCACGCACAACCACCACCCACAACAACACCGCCGCCGCCACCACGAGTCCGGCTGCCTGCAGAGGCTCGAAATGCAGAATTGGGGTCGAAAATGAATTAAAAAGGCTTCCCCCCTACTCCTCCTCTTCCTCTCCTCGGCGCGGCTGCCACAAGCTCCTTCTCAAAAAAAAAAAAAAAAAAAAAAAAAAAAGAAAAAAAAAAGCCGAATCCAGGACACACACACAAAGCAGCAGCAGCAGCGGCAGCAGCAGCAGCAGCGGGGCGAGCGGAGCGCTCAGCACTCCGCCTCCTCCCCCCGCAGCTCTCCTCTTCGCATCCCTCCGAGCCGCCTTGCCATCGCGGCGGGGGCGGGGGAGAGGAGGAGGACGACGACAACAACAATAACAACAACAAAAACCACCCAGCGAATTTGTAAATCCTTTTCCTTCTTTTTTTTTTTTTTTTTTTTTTTTTTTCCTTTCCTCCCTTTCCTCCTCTTTTCCCTCCTCCTCTGGGTGCGCGCGCGCTGCGAACCTTCCCCCGGCGCTGCCCAGCCCAAGGCAGGGGGAGGGGGATCCGGGAGAGGTGTGTGAGTGTGTGTGTGAGCAGGGGGGGCTGCGGGGGGCGAGCAAGGCGATCCGGTTTGCTGAAGGTCAAACCCCAGGAGCTTGTTGCGAAGGGTCTGTAATTCCTCCGGGGAGGGAACGGGGCGGGGAGGGAGACGGGGGGGAAGGGTCTGCTGCTCTGCTGTTCCTCCCGATTAATTCGCCGCTCGCTTGCAGCAGGGTTCGCAGCGCTCTGCTGCCGCGTCTGCCTTCCCCCCCCCTTCTCCTCCTCCTCCTCCGCGCTGGCTCCCTGTGCACGACGGAGAGTGAGCGCTGGTAAACAAGAGCCCGGCGTCGCTCCGCCGCCGCTTCTCCGCTCTGCGGCCGCGCGGGGACGGGGCTCGCGCCCGCCCTCTCCTCCCCTCTTTCCTTTTTCCTTTTTCCTCTTTCCTTTTTCCCCTTTCCTTTTTCCTCTTTCCTTTTCCTCCTTTCCTTTTCCTTTCCTTTTCCTTTCCTTTTCCTTTTCTTTTCCTTTTCCTTTTTCCTTTCCTTTCCTTTCCTTTCCTTTCCTTTCCTTTCCTTTCCTTTCCTTTCCTTTCCTTTCCTTTCCTTTCCTTTCCTTTCCTTTCCTTTCCTTTCCTTTCCTTTCCTTTCCTTTCCTTTCCTTTCCTTTCCTTTCCTTTCCTTTCCTTTCCTTTCCTTTCCTTTCCCTCGCGCGCGCTCCCGCTCCCCCCTCACGGGCTCCCCTCGCCCAGGCGGCGGCGCCGGCGGCGCGCGCGGAGGCGGCGGCGGCGCGAGCGAGCGCCGGGAAAAACCCGGAGCGGAGCGCAGCGGGAACGGGAGGATGCTGCACCTCGGGATGCTGCGGGGCCGCCGCTGCTCCTGCCTCTGCCGGGGAAACGGGAGAAGGAGACCTGGTGGATATGCAGGAGCATCCTGCGGGATAGCCCACGAGCGAGCCCTGCCAGTGGAAACGCCGCTGTGTTCCTGACAAATAAATAAATAAAATAAAATGAAATAAAATAAAACATAGTAAAAAGGCAGGAATGGGGTTAGGAGGTAGCTGCGGTTTTCACATGGCGTGTTTATTTATTTACGGCATTTAATGCAAGCCACTCCTCAGTTTCACACTGAGAATAGAGCCAAGGGCTGACCCTGGAGCGCTGCTCCCAGGGATGCGGGGCAGGAGTGAGGGGCAGGGATGCCAAGGCTTGGTCCAGCACAGGGGACAAACCACGGGAACATGTCCCCATCCACACTCACCATCCTCCCCCAGCACGCTCCCATCCAACGGTGGAGCTGTCCCCATCCAGCTCTCCAACATTGTCACTCCGTTCCTCAGCTGTTCTCTGTCCCTCAATGACTTTGGGCGCCTGGGCCCCACATGGTGGGGACATGGGATGAGTTGAAGCAGGAAAGGTTTGGGCTCTTCGGGATCGGAAGACGTGGGCCGTGTTCCCGCTGTTTCGCCAGAGCTCGTAGTAGCCATGCTGTGCAGCATATGGGTGTCCTGAGTAATCACAGATTTGTTGCAATACTTTGGCATGGGGAGATAGCAAAATGATGCTGAAGTATAAGAAAGCAGACATCTGCGAGCATTAGCTATATTCTAGGCTATTGGTTTCTTTAAAAAAAAAAAAAAAAAGTACAGTAAGAAATTTGCAAATGGCACATTATTAATGCAAATGTCAAAATTAAGTTTTTACATTTAAACCTGAATTCTTCTTGAGCATCTTGTATTACAATATCCTTCAGTGATGCTACCCCATCACTTCCAACAACCTTGTACTGCACATGTTTTTCTTCTTGTAGATTCTCCATCCATTCTTCTACTGTTTGCCTTGTGAGAATGGTCCAGTTGTCTGAATTACTCATTAGCTCTTGTATGCCTTAGGAAAGATGGAAAGGTTCAATTCTGTGTCACAGAAATTGAAGGGAAGATCACCACTGAGTACAACAGGGCCAGAATTGCCACACGAGCACACCTATGCAGGACTCTGTCAATAATTCAAGAATAACTCAAAACTTTGTGCATTTGGGTGATAGCACAACTCTCCTGAGATTCCCTGTAGGAAAATCAGGCATTTACACCTGAAACCATCCTGGACTGCCAGGTGCGTGTCTGCTGTAGATTTTATCGACCACACATAGGCTCTCATGTCCTCAAATTGAACCAGAGAGATCTTCATGTCCCATAAATTTTTACTGTTGCTGGGTACAGCTGTGGCTGCTACGGGCGCCGGTTCTGAGCAGAACAAGTGTCCTTTCTGTGCGTGTCATAGCATTGATGCAGCATAAATTGTAATGTCTTATTTACCAATTAATGTATTGTTGTGTAAAGGCAGAGCTGAAGTGGGAACTGCATGTCTATCGTTCATCATGCTGTCATAAAGGACTTTTATTTTTGTCAAATAGCTTTTCTTTCATTACTTTGGCGAATAGGGAAAGTCATGGACTAGCCCGTTGTCCTGAGTGATGTACAGGCAGAGAGCAGGATGTGCTGTGCCTCCAAAGAGCTTCCAGTCTCACATAAACACTGTCCTATAGGTGTTGTAACGTAGTTAGTTTCTGGAATCTGTCAGATTATTCGAAAAGTTTAAAAAAATATATTCATAACAGCACATTGTTGAATGGGAGGCATTTACAGTGCTCTCCATCCTCCTGAGCTGCTGATGTGAAATTCATCATTTGTAATTATCTGGCTGCATTCTGCCCAGATGTCTTTGCCTTTTATTCTGTGGAGGTATGAGGGAGGATCCCTTTTTCTGTGAATGTCCAGGTGTCCATAGCTTTGTTCTTTTAACCTCTTAAGAGGAAAGCTGTGCGCAGTGTTCAGCTTTCCTCATGCTTTCTCATTTCAGCAGCTTCAGTGCCAGCCATGCACATGCACATGCTCAGCTTTAGTGCACCCTTTTAATCAGATCTGGCTCCTGTATGTTGGTGTCTTTCTCCAGGAGGGATCCTGCTATTTTCAGTGGAGATATTTAAATCAGGATTTTTCAACATGTACAACCACACCACGGTCATATCCTTGATGATGAAAACCTCAAGCACACTGTACCTGTACCATGTGCAAAATTAAAGTTATAATTTGGACCAATTAAAGCTAATTTTCATAACAATGTGCTCCATGATGAAATCATAAAATGATGGCTCTTCTTCTCTTGTCCTGTTGGTTCTACAATCATTCCTCCTCTCCGTCTGCACTAGGCTTTGTGCTCTCCCTTTGTCCACTGCTGGTTTGTGGTCCTTGAGATAGATGGACAGAAAGAAACACCTGGTTACACACACAACATTTTACCCTCTAGAGTGCAATGCTGAATGCCACCAGCATACCTGTGTCCTGTTTAAAATCCCACTTAAGTGGAAAACTCAGGAAATGTGGCAGTGGGGATGAAACAACGCGGTTAAAGCAGCCACTGACCCCGGTCTCTCAAAACATATATCTGCCCAAGGCAAATATCCTCATACTCAGCCATACTTTAGTTTTAACAGCAGCCTCACCACTGCTTTCTGGGGCCACCACTGGGGAGGAAGAGGCCTCACTCATTCCCCTGCCTCGGTGCTCGGACTCCTTATAGGCCTGACTAGACTTTATTTTGGCTTCTGCAGCACATTCAGGGCAGCCTGACCTCTTTACCAGACGCTCGCTTGTCATAACCTTTATGCATCTGAACATTTTGTATCACCGGCAGAAGGGAGCTGCTGAAATTTATTCTCCTGCCTTCTCCAGCCGTGTCAGCTCCCTGGGATGAAGGTCAGCCATGGCAGAGCACTGCCTGTGCCTGCCCCAGGAGCTGCTTTGTGGAAGGTCTCTACAGCTCCTGGCGTGGCCCTTGCCATGGGCCAGCAGCTGAGAGCACCCAGTGCAGCCCCGTGCTGTGCTCCAGGAGCTGCTGCTGCTGCCAGCTCACCTTGTTCAGCCTCTGCTTCAGGCTGAACGCTCTTTAGGGGAGGTGTGGGCAGGTGAGAGTTCCAGGTGGGAATTGTGCCTGGGTGAGTGATACATCTCTCACACAGCCTGGGTGAGTGGGTTTTGTACACCTGGAACACAAACACAAATCCTTGGAATTCACTCTTTTCCCCCCGTCCAAATCTCCCCTTATAAACTGCATTTTATGGACTCATAACAAGCCAGGCAAAATGTGGGTGCCCCTTTTTACCACGCTGTTCACTTTTTGCCAGTTTTTGCTGCACTGAATCACACCCTGTACCAATGACCTTCACAGGCTCCCGACTGCAGCAGGATGCTCATCTCCTCCCAGCCATGGGACAGGAGCACAGCACACCTCAGACGGATGCTGGGTGGGCAGCCTGGCATTAACTCCTCTGTCTGTAGAGCCTCTCTGACCATCTTCTCTTTCCCAGATCTGCAGGATTAGGGTAGAAGTGGCCATTCACTGTAACATTGAGAGGGCTGTGCAGAATCCTGCACTGCAGGAGAACAGCCTCTTAGGACAAGGAGAAGGGGAAAAAAACCCCAACAACTGGACACATTTGATGTGTGCAGGATTTAACCACCAGAGAGCTAATCAGATAGACCCAAATGAAGGACGTTTCTTTGGCTGGGAGTGATTTCCATTTCTCCTGGCCCTAAAACTACTGCAAGCAGGAGCTGAAGATTGTTCCCTTCTGGAGCAAAGAAAAAGCAGAAAAAAGAAAGGGTACTGTTTATTACCTCTTTCCCATACACATCCCTCCTTCAAACAAGGGATATGCAGTTGCATGGATGATTTAAGGGCAGCAGCTGAGCAGGAATAACAATAAAATTCATGTTTTAATAACAACAACAATAATAAGCACACAACAGCATTTATAACCCTAGTTACAGGCCTGAGATACCATATCCATAGCAACTGCAGCAAGCGGTGAATGCCGTATATTTAGAGTTCCCGTGCACCTGCCTAAAATAGCCACCGATAAATTATGCTGATATTTGTGCCTTTTTGACAGGGTTTTAAAGGGCTGTCGATGCACTCTGCAATCATGCCAAGCCTGTGTGGTGAGGCACAGCAGCAGCCAAACCCCTTCCCTACCAAACCTCCTGCCTGTGTCCCCTCTTGTGCTTCTGGGTGTGAGAAATCAGTGACAAAAGGCACCTCGAAGGTGAGCAGAGTGAGCCAGAGGTGCAGGGGAACAGCTGCTTCCAGAGCCTGCTGGTTCCCCACTCTGGCTGTCAGAACCTGCCTCCCCTTAATGGATTGAATTAATAAACTGTTGCAAGTAATTAGGGCTCCATCCTGCTCCTGTTGCAGGCAGGGGCGAGGTGATCACGCTGCATATTAATGGTGTGTGTGTAAATAGTTTACAAAGAGTTAATGAGTGGCTGAGAGGTGTTGGAAGCCGTGGCCAGTCAGTTGTGGAGATTGGAGCAGAGTCCAACAGGTCAATTGCGTGCTTGTAACCGTGGCTTATGAGCATCCACCAGGCCATCTGTTGATGTGCTTATTACATTTTATAGCACACACTCCTGATGTCTGCAACGTGCTTATAGCAGCTATTAATCTTGTATTATTAACTCTTTCAAAGAAGCATGCGTTTGAACTTTAACACCACCAGCAAGGATTTCTCCAAGCTAACAAGGAGAGGGATCTGATTTTTACCCCATGTGCTGTGCAGAAAGGGTCTGCCCCCACTGTATTATGTGATATTTGCAGTGAGCACTTTGGGTTTTCACACCTTAAATATGGAGGTTCATGAGTCCTATGGAACATGAAGCAACCTGGTCTAGTGGCAGGTGTTGCAGCCCATGGCAAAGGGGTTGGAAAAAGATGATGTTTAAAGCCCCTTGCAACTCAAACCATTCCAGGATTCTGTGAGCCAGGCCCAGGGATGATGTGATGCTGACCCACAGCACTGAGAGGGGTGTGCTCGCATCAATACCTGGAAGAAACTTGCTGCATTTTCCAACTGATTAGTAACATCATCACTAGATCTTAAAATGTGTTTATAGGCAATTAAATGTCACAGTTCACTCCTAAGGAGAATAATTATTGCTGCTGTGAAGAAGGAAACACAGGTGCACATTGACTCTAGTGACTTTATGCTCGCTCCTGCTACCTGCAGGAGAATTAAAAGGGCCCAACCTGCTTCTATTTTTGGGGGGGTTGTTTTTTAAAAAAAAACCTTAAGTATACAATCATTTATTTATGACAGATTTCAAAATAAAATTCTTGTTTGTCTCTGCATTTGCAGTTGATTGAAGATGGAGCTGAATATATGAAAGTTGAGATTATTTGTTCTAGTTGGGCAGAACATAAAAATGGAACCCAAAATAAAGGAAATAGAGGATTAAATAGAATTAAAAAATGGAATTATAGAATGTAGGTATTTATATCAAATATTTGATAGAGTTCTATACAGAATAAAAGGACCTAAACATTATATAAGCACAATATGTATAAAACCACATATTTTTATTTATCCACATTTCCATCACTTCAATTACATGCTGTCATCAAAACTCCTTCGAACCTAAGGAGCTCCAAACTATCTCATACTTACAAGAAGAAAGAAAAAGTTTATCCACAAAGATTATGGGAAAGCACAGCCTTAAGGCTAATATAAAGCATAAAAAAACCATAAGAAACAAAAAATCTTGTTTCTAAAAATTGTTGAAGAAGAAAACCATGACTCTTTCTATGCTAAAATAAGATTTTTGACTTCCTATAAAATCCAGGGCTGGGCAGGTATTTTTTCAAAGACATCAAATTATGGATTGGATCAAATTGGATTTTAGGGTAAATTAATGTGCAACCCTGAATGGCTGCATATACATCTAAATCATATTGCAAATGCTTTAAAGCTGTTGGAACATATTTCCAGGTGGTTTGGGAATGTGTAAATATTAGCACATTCTGAAGGTTGGTTTTAAAAGGCCCTTCATACTCGATAGGTCTTGACATCAATTTTCCCCTAATTTGCTCTGTGTGTTTGTGAGAGTGCTCTGTGTGACCACCACGGATTTTAAAAGGGATGACTCATATGGGTTTAGTGGTAGAAAAAGGAATATTGGGCTAAAGATGGAGGACATGGAAAGAAGGTTGTTAATCATAAGCAGCTTGGAAAAGAAATCTTAAAACTGTTTTTTTCCAGGACATGCCAAATACAAGAAGTTACAATATTCCTTTGAAAGATGGGTTTCCATCAGATCAGCACCTGGGCACTCACTGCCTTTAACCCCTTCCTCTGCCCTTGCCCTTTTTCCACATGTGAGTGTTAGTGGGCACAATGCCCTTGAAAATAAATGTCTCCTCCTCCATATCATGTTTAGAAAACTACTGCATTTAAATAAATTAGTCAAATATAGAAGGTTCTTGATTTGTGTATCAAGGAAATGAACTAGAAATACCAACTTTAAATACTTTCAAACTTTAGGTTAAATCAGAAGACAGACTGTGGATCTAATGCTGGTTTTATTTAGAATTTTGAAAGAATTGGAACTGACTAGTTTTGTAGTGCAGGGGCTCCACGATTATTTCTTGTGTTGTGCTTTTAACTTTCTCTTCCTCTGCTTCCACTACCTACAAATCACTTGCCAAGAACACATGTGCTTTCTGAGGAGACTGGTTCCATTATGCAGCAATTACTCAAAAAATGGACTTTGAATCTCAGTTGTTTAAATCCCAGTTACCAGCCAATTATAACCCCAACAGAGACAAACTGGCTCCTTTACATAATGCCTTTGTTAACTCCTCTGTATTCAATGCCACGTGGATACATTCAGGCTACTGCTTTTTTTTTCTGGATGGACTCCTCTAGTCTGTCTGGACTTTTATTCTGCCCCTGGAGACAGTCACAGCTTAAATTCCATCCAAATTGGGAAGATGTAGAATAGCAGCTCTTGAGACCAGCCATCAAATAGTTTGTATAAATATAATATACCCTCCTTAGTGACTTAGGACCACTTTTCCTACAAGTTAACAAACATTTGGGGTAATTTAAATATTTATCCAAATAATTTGAGCAAACCAATCAAAGCATTTCCCCTGGTATCTCTCCCAACCACACACTCTCCATTTTCTTCTCTCACAGCATTTCTGGAACTGGTTTTCATGCAAATGAACTGGGGGAACACTGACAATTTGTCCTTCAGCATCGTGTGAGCTTCTGGATTTGTTTTGTGCAGGAGAGCTGTCATTTGCCTGGAAGTTCCCATAGTGAATTTATTGGTCTTCTGACGTTCCTGGCGCCAGGTCTGCATTCCCACAAAACAAGCCAGAAGAAACTTTGGAAACAGAACCTTTATAGTATCCACATATTGGGCCATATTCAACTCCAAAGTCAGCAGGTGCAACTCCCATTGATTTCAGTGGGAATTTTGTCTGCTTAGGCTGGAGCTGAACTTGGTCCATAGTATCTGGCACCTTTCCCAAAAACTCTCTTCACTGAATGCTGGGAATGAACCAAAGCTTAATACACTTCTCTGCTGTCCCTAGGAAAGGAATCAGTCTGTCTTTTCAGCAGATTGTAGAGAAATAAATACCTGCCAGTCTTGCAGAGCTGCTTTTGCCATTGTGCCCCAGTGTGAATATCTGACACGTTCTCATGAACTCACACTTCCCCTTGTCGAAAGATGCTCTGTCCAAGATATGCCTTTTCTTTTTTAATAGAGGCTTAAAATGCAGAATTCATTTTGTCTTTTTTTTTTTTCTTCACGACACAGTATTTCTTATGCAATGATTTTTAAACATCACTGTAAAAACCTTCTAATGCAAATAATTTCAGAAAGAATCTCTCCTGAAAAGGAACATGATTTTGTCTGAAGAAATGTTCTTTCTGCTAAGTCATCCTACAGAGGAAAATAGCATCAGATAACATTTTATTTAAATCCCTGAGAGGGGAGGGAAAACTCTCAGGTGCATTTTTAAGACCCTCACATTTTGGGATGTGTCGCTGAACATATGCTTAACTACATTCTTAAATAAGACCCTTTGAATGAGGTCTTACATAACTGTATCTTCATACCAGAGGATTTGCATTTTGTAGTATTTGCAACAGCAAGTGTAGAAAAATTAAAATAGCATTATAATCTCCAGGCAAAATTCTGTGTGGGTTAAGGCATGAGATTCCGATTCGTCAGCGAAATCTGGTGAGAGCAGATTTTTCAGGGGGATGTCCATCATCGTAGGGGCAGGATCTTATCAGGCAGGGCTGTTCTCACAGGAGTTTGGCATAGATTAGTTTATGTAAATTCGAGATAAAGTGCTGAGTGAGATAGGAGGATGCCTGGCTACTTTCTCCACCTTCTCAATCCAGATAGAAATAACCGAGACGAGGCCACGTCCTCACCTGCTCGAGTGGAGTTGTCAGAATGTTCTTCCCATCACTGAGTCCCACCACACTGGCTGTCAAACATGCCTTTGAAAAATCCTCTCGTAGGCTTCTAGCTGGCAGAAATCTGCCCATGGACATTTATGAAATGTTATTTTCACTTTCCAACAAGTAAAACTGCAGGAATTTTCCTGAGGAGGCAGCAGGGCAGTTCCAGCAGAGAGAGATGCGTGGCAGGGATGCTAGGGAGATTCAAGGTATTTTCTCTCCTTTTTTTCTTTCTAGCTGGTGGCTTTTTCTTCACTCTAAATACTCACAGTAGCAGCTATTGCTCACAAATCAAACAAAGCCCTACCATAATTGTGGGATCCTCTAAACTGCTTTTATCCAGATTATTGTCATTTATAGGCAGACCACTCAGAGCAGATTTCTGGTGTGACACATTAGCTCTGTAGTCCAAGGACCATGAACAAATGCACAGAAGTTGCAATCCTGCCCAGTGTGTTGAGAGGAAATCAAGGCAAATATTTGGAGAGCAGGAGAAAGGAACCTGGAGCAGAAGAAAGGATTTCTACAAAGCACCTTCCTGCCAGAAGCCAGAAGGCAGGACTGTGTCATTCAGCAGTGCCACATCATGCACCTCAAACACACCATTTAAGTGATAAAATATATTAAAGAAATGTCAACTTCTTCAACAAACCTAGAGGAACCATGAACAAAATGCCCAGGGGAAAAAAAAAAAAAAAAAAAAAAAAAAGTGAATTTTCTGAGTTAGAAGACCAAGCAGGCAATGCTAGAAGATGTGGTCTGTAAAGGAGCCTTACAAACTTTCTGCTCATAGTCCTAAACACCCTCCTGCATCAGCTGAAACCAAAGATTTTCCTTAGTAGAAATATTTGTGCAGAGCCTGAAATGGGGAGAAAAGTATTTCATAAATTACTGTGAAAAGCATCTTCTGATTTTACCAAGTCTGAAACACATCAGGAAAAGGCTTTGAAGAATATCAGCCTTTGGGGGAGAGGGATGTCATTGCTCCTGAAGAGCAAGAACAGGTCTATAGAGTCACTTTTTTCCCTCCTGGATGCCAGGTATTAATCCTGGCATTTAAACACTGAAACTTCCTGGTTTCCCCACGGATTACAGCACGAGCCACTCTGGCTGCAGTGATGACACAGGAGTTTTATCCCATGTGCTGTAACATTGCCCCTTGTAAAGCCCAGCACTGTGGGGCAGGCACAGTAAACTGAAGACAATCAAGGTCTTAGAGGGTAATATGATGTTTTTATGTGTTTAGCAGCTTATGGTGCTGTATAACTGCAGAGCACAAACGCAGCAGTGGCCTCTTCAGATCACACCATTAATATCAGATAATGAGCAGTGCTGCTACTCCTGAGTTCTGGCACTCCAGGGGGTGATTCCCAGCACTCCCAGTCCCCAGGATCAGTGTCATCCTCCCTAGTGGGAGCTGGGCAGTGCTGCTCAGGATTGCAGTGGTGTCAGGGAGGCTGAGGGGGAGCTTTCTGCAGTGGTGCAGGTGTAGCCAAAGATGGGAATTTGGCTTTTTTGCTGCTAGGGATGACCTACATTGCAGTAGCAGAGACATTTTCAAAGGGAGAATAAGTTTTCTTTGCTCGTGGCACCCATCCAGGCTTTTTTCTCTAAGAACAAGCTCTCCTCCACACTTTAACCCCAAGTCAGGACTCAAGGCCACCTCCATAGTGGCACATCCCACAGTGTGTCCCCAACACCCCAGATCAAATCAACATTTTGAGAACGTATTTTCCATCTGCCCCAATGAGACCACTCCTCAAAATCAGATTGTCCTTTTTCCTGCAAGATAATAATCAAGATTTGAGATATATTACAACCCTCTCCCCACTCAACATGGATGATGCTCTTCGCAGCTCTGGCATTTGGCACTTCTGCAGCCTCCAGATCCTTGTGAGGGTCCAGAGAGCAGAACTTGTCTCCATCTTCCCATCTGCTCTCTGAAAATAACTGGAAATTAAGGTTAAAAACTGCCTTGCCTTTGGGCTTTACTTTTCTCTGCCTCTCTATAGGAGTCACAGGAGCATCATGCCTAGAGCAGCCTCCTGGCACTACACAAGCCTTAGCAGCTGATCACAGGCTGGTGTGCCTGAAATATTTTCCTGACATTCCATTCCTGTGGAAGGACTCACCAAAAAAAAAGAAAAAAAACCCACAAAAACCAAAACCCTAAACCAAACAAGAAACACCCAAAACCAAGCAATCTCCCCAAAAATCAGCTGGAGAAGGTTTCTAGGGTCACTACTGGTGGTAGGATGAAGCTCAGCTTGCATTGCCCATGTGGTTTCATGGGATGCTCCTGCACTTAGGAAAAGTAGGGGTTAAATTACTCTTTTTCCCAGATTTTTTTTTTTTTTTTCAGAAGGATGACTGAGCAAGAAGCAGCACTGTGACTGCAATGCATCCCTTATTTGCCATCAGTAAGAGGTGTGTGAACAGCAGTGGAAAATGACAGGAACAGTGTTTGTACAATGCATTGCCACTTTGGAAAATTTTGGTGCTGGTAATAAACTGTCACATATGCAGGGCTAACACAAATTAAGTCTGTGATACACCAAATGTCATCACATTTTCAAATTGAGAGCATCTTGCTCAGAAAATCTTTTTCATTTTGAGTTCCCAGTGCCTTGAAACAAGTCCCCAGCAGCAGAACATGTCCCAGCACCTGAGCAGTGAGCACAGGACAGAAGGGAATAGTAGAGACCAGGTTTTTTCCCCATTAGTGGTATTTTGCTCCTTCCCACACTAATTGGAATTCAGATACTGTTAACGTTTCCATTCTTATGCTAAAATTAATAGTAGACTGCTGGTATTTCAGCTAGACATTAATTGTATAATATTCATACGACAAATGCTATTAGTTTTAGAAATCTTCTAGATAAACTTATATAAATTTGTCACCACAAACCCATGAAAAAACTTTCATGCATATTAATTAGGGCTTTTCTATAGTAATGCCAGAATCCTGAATAGTCCAATGTTAGCTGCCTACTTCTAAATAAGAGGGAGAATATCCAGCTGTGTTACTCCATTCTTTCAGCCTTTTTTTTTCCTCCTAATTGTAAGCCTGGCATTTCTCACCAGTGTGTAACACTGAAGAAATTCCCTTCATACCAGGACTGTCTGCCACAGAGAGTTGTATAACAGGTTAATATTTTACAGCTATTATCTGACTGCTATTTGAATTTGAGTGATTAGGAAAGGAGAAGAAAACACACACAAGTCTTCTGTAGAGATTGAGTGAACAGCTGGGATACACCTTCCCAAATCCACAGGAGGTAGCAGCAGCCTTTGAGGCTGTTTCAGTCACAGGAAACTCCATGAGCCCAGTTCCTCCCCATGAAACCTCACTGGTAGCAGCCTAACAGCAGTTTTCAGGGGCCAGACCCTGAGCTGAGCTCAGGGGCCTCATGTGGGAAGGAAAACAAAATAATTGCAGATGTGCTGGGGGAAAAGTGCAGCTTTATGTTATCGGCCAGCCCTGCCCCACCATGGCATCCCACCCCATCATTGTCAACATCTGGGCTCTCAGTTGCCATTCACACTCACTCTGAGCCAAGAATTGCCACTTTAGATGTCCTCTCTACTCCTCACATTTTGATTCTGGAAAGAAGCACTCCCTGCTCCCTTCCTTTCCCATATACACAGAGGTAAGCTCTGGCTGGGATTGCTGCACACCCTCCACACCAGCACATTCTCTTCACAAACCCCTCCCTGTGCTGCCACTGACAGGAGCTCCCCAGCTGGCATCACCCACCAGAGACCCACTGAAATCACCTGTCTGATGATCTTCCTGGCTATTCCATTGTGAAAACTTAATGGCAGGTTTTATTGTCATGCTATTTGCACTACAGTGCCAAGCCAGATGTTAAGGTCATTATTCAGTTGTTCCTTGAAGATTCTACCAACCTGGCTTTTCTTCCAGCCCTCCATTACCTCCTCAGCAATTCCATGCCTTACCCAAACAAGTGTTTGAAGGTCAACTTATTTTCAAGGCGAGCCTGCAGTTCTAATCCAGCCCTCTTCTCTAAAAGAATGCACCAGCCTGACTGTGAAGCACAAGCTGGTTCAGTAGGAAACGCACTTAAGAAAGCTCCTCTAAAAAAAAAAAACAACCAAAAAACAAAAAACCCCAAACTTGAGAGGTGAAACTACTTATTTTAGTAATAAAATGTCACATATTAAGGTAAACAAGTACTTAGCAGTACTCAAAATGCCAGAAACTCATAGACATCCACTCTTTACTCATGACTGTTAGAAAATGACTTTCACAAATGTGCTGCAGCGCTTTGTGTAACCTGAGTTTCCCCATTTCCCTTCATTGTATCCCTTTGTGCAATTCAGATTTGTAAATCATTCCAGGAAACTTTATATTAACTCACAAGAGCCCTCCAAGACAATATCCTGTAATTTCCACTGGTCTGAGTCAGACCTAGTCATATCAGCTCAGAAATATCCGTGACCTTTTAGTGTCATTTTCCTTCTGGTGATCACAGAAAATCAAAGTAACTTCTGGATAAAGTTTTGCTTTTCTGATTTGGAAGGGGAAGGTTTTGCCCATACTTGCAGCCCAGCTGAATTCACACTGAATAATTTCATTATGCCTGTGTAAATTCCCCTTGCAGCTCAAAAGGCACCGGGTATTTTTCTTCCATTGATTACAGCTGAGTAGTCTAACGCAGCTGCATTTCGATGGAAGTGAAGTGATTCCTTTATATCACAGCTATTTTGCCAAGAGCATATGGTGTGAGGTGGATGAAAAGGAGAGTATTGCAGGCAGCCACAGCAGAGCCTCATCCATCACACCCTGAGCCTCCCAGAGCAGCGTTTTCCTGTCTCCTCATCCCTCACCAACTCCTCCTTGCCAGGATGTGCAGTGGCAGGAGCACTCCCAGTGTCCCTCAAGCAGCCCAGACATCCCATCTTCTGCTTTGTTTCAGCCCCAGCTCAGTAGAACCCACTTCCAATAGCAAAAAAAGCCTGGCTATAGAGGAAACATTAGTGAGGGTGGCTGTGCTTCCCCATCCTCCTTTATGCGACGTTACAAACAACCAGCCAAGGTAGGAAGGGACTGGTGGCACAGGGATGCAAAAACTTCTGTCCCATCTGTGAATATTGACTGGGAATATGGTCTGGGCAACGAATTCAGGCTTCAGGGCAGCCCTTCCCACAATGGGATCATTTTATTTCTGACAGCCTCTGCTAGAGAATGTTCACTGGCGCATCCAAAACCTTCTCCCAACAAACCTGCTGCTTCCCAAGGAAGGCAGAAACTCATCCTTTTGTTTTCATCCATTTTCACAGTGTGCTGGTGCTGAGCTGACTGACATGTGAATAAGCCCCAGGAGAGTTATACCTAGGATGCTTCTACTAAATATTGCTGGTGTGGTAGGAGGGTGCAAACGCAAGGGAGGCATTTGGAACAGACTTGTAAACAGTTGCCTTGGTACTAATTAGAGTGTTACATTGTCTGGTGGGATCCACTCCCAGGAATGTGCATAGCCTGGATTAACTTTTCCAGAGCCAGGGTGGCAGACTGCAAGCAGGCAAGATCAGGAAATTGCTTGAAAGAGGAGTTGGGTTACTTTTGAATCTCTTTTCCTGAGGGCTTTTTTACTGGTTAGCAGAGAAAAAAAAGTAGTTTTGCCCAACATCCCAACTGCTGCACCTGCATTATCACAGGTCCAGGTTCTTTATGTGAAAAATTGTAATTTATCCTCTGCCTGTGGGGCTGCTCATGTGAAAGCAGTGTGGTCCAAGGAACCATCTCTGGAGGAGGATTTCCCAGTCTTGGGGTGTGCTGCTTTTTGACCTGCTTGGCAACCTCAGCCAAGACACTTCCCTTGTCCTTGCCCATGCTCTCTAAGCTTTGTTGTCCTGGTCCTGGGGCTCTGCAGGTGCACTCACCTGTACAGGAGCCAGGCACACCTGAGTTGCTGCAGCTCAGGAGAATACAAGCACACAGAATCAAGTCTGAGGAGGTCTCAGGACCATCTCATCAGAGCACAGTTTGAAGCATCCTCCTCTTAATGCTGCCATGAATTCTTCCACAGACCTTATGGTCAAAATCATCTTGTGCGTTTCATCTCTTTTTTTATGTTCCTTTAGTCACCTAATCTATCACACCTGCTTATTGTCAGCACCTGTTATTCCTGTGGATTTTCCTACATTCCACTGTGGAAGAGCCATCAGAGGAGTGAGGGTGTTCTGTTTCTTCAGTACCATTCACTGGCTCAGGACTTGAAGACAGAAATCACCTGCCCACCATTTATTCCATCGGGGAGTATGGCAGTGCTTCATCCCTGAATGCTCTCAGGAAAAAAGGATCCATATTTCCCCTCAGCCAGAATTTCCAGGACCATTCTGGAAGTCTTTCCCAGAAAAAAAAACAGTTGAGAATACAAATGCTGGGACTTAAAGCTGGATAGAAGGTATTATGCACATAGGAGATATCCTAGAAAAGGGAAGGGAAATGCTCTCATCCCTCAACAGAGAATCAACACACGAGGTGATCTTTCCTGTGCAAAGGATCAGACCCGATTTAGGATAGATGGGAGATCTCATTAGCACAGTCTGGCCATTTATTGCACATACTAATCACTTACTTAATGGTATTGCTATTTGATTATTTAATGGCTGTAGCATCCCTTTTGATCCCTCCTTTGTACATTCTTAAGTGTAACAATTGCCAATTAATTAAATGGCTTTGGATCTCTCATATTACTCTTAAATACAAAGAAGAGAGGTTAAAGACAGCTATGTGAATTAATTCTGGGATTCCTGAGACTTTTTTCAGTCTCTTTGCTCAGTTACAGAGAATTATTTCCAGGTTCTGAATCCGGAATTCTTGAGTGTACAAAGGGAAAAAGTGCAGGGAACCAGCACAGCCCACAAAATAAAGCGACAATTTTCTGTGGGGTTTCTAATAACCATCTTTGTGAAAAATTCTAGATGATGTGATTTCAGCAATCTTCCCTACCAAGATTATTTTTCTTTTGTAAGGACAGCTGAATTGCAGATATTTAAAGTGACTTAAAAATTTCAAAACAACCCCTGCCCCAAAAATATGCAGTTTAAATGTCATGCAAACCTGACACCACAGATCTGACCGTGAGCTCATCTAGCATAATGTCCACTGGAAATTTAATCAATTCCACAATAAATTCTTCTTTTATTAATGAGTAGCTGATTGGATTTGGTTTCTGTGACTTGACATGTGTGAGTCCACCTGCCAGTTTTTGTGGTTTTAACCACCAGGTTTAAAAGGCATTTTCCTCTCACTCTCTTTACATCACTGTGAAAAAAAAAAAAAAAAAAAAAAAAAAAAAAACCAAACAAAAAACAACCAAACCCCAGAAAAAAAAACCAACAGCAAAACCAAAAACCCAGACGAAGAACAAAAGGAAACTCCCCGAGTGACCGCACAGTGGAAACACTGAAACCAAACACTGTCTCCGCAAAGTGATATCGAATGAACCAAGTAAACAACCTGCAAAGAAAGAGATAAACCCATTCTTCTTATCTCTTTCAATTTTTGTAACCTTAGACATCCGTTTTGACCACAGCAAAAATCAGGCAGGAAAGGCGATTTTAAGAAACTCCTAAAGAATTGGGAGAGGATCCGACGGAGCCGCTCCTGACTCATCCCGCAGAGCTGGGTCGGGCTGGACCGGCCCGGGCTGTGTCCCTCATCCCGAGCCCCAGATGGCAAAATTCGGGATGTTGGCTCGCTCCGTCTGAAACCGTTCTTTTCTATTGGTGTTGAGTGAGTCACTAGCCAGGAACTGCATCTCATGCGGACCATATGCAGGGAGCTGCAGAGATCTGACTCAGAGATGTAAATCTGAGTCGTGGGGAGGCACCGGGGGGGTTTCGCCACGCTTTATTCTTTCAGTCTTTTTTGTTGGTGTGGGGGAGGCAAAAAAAAAAAAAAAAAAAAAAAAAAAAAAAATCCAGAAACACCTCTCTTTTGTGATTCTAGGGATGTTTACTGTTTACTGTGGGAGAAATCAATTGGATGAGAAGCGCGTGGAGAGCGCGCCGGAGCCGGGATGCTCCGGGGTCAGTGGCCTCCAGAAGGGTCCCAGCGCGGTGCTCCGCCAATCCCACCGCTCGCATTCCTGCCTCGGGGACCACCCACATCCCATGGGAGGCATGGAAATCGTTTTGCTGGCCTGTGTGTGTGTGTGTGTGAGCGTGTCAGCCCAGCGCCGCGAGTCCTGGGGCACCACCAGCCCGGGCCGAGCCGGGCTCGGGGGCTGGGAGGGGCGCCCGCAGCTCGCTGGGGAGCGGGGTGTCGGGATGCCGGGATGCTGGGGTGCTCCTGGGGGGCTCTCCCTGCTCCCTGCCGCTGGCTGCTCCCGCCGGGTCCCGATCCCACGGGTGAATCCGCTCCGGGTTTTGGGGCGCCGCATACTTTGCCCATGACATAGGGCGGGGGCTCGCGGCAAGACGCGGGGTGGATTCTGCCAGGGGAACCTGGAGCCTCGCAAGGAAACTCATTCATGCCGAGGGAAGAGAAGGAAAAACCCCAAGAACCCAGGAAGCAAAGAGGTGCTGGTTATCCTACACCCATCTATTGCAGCCGGTTCCCCCGGGGCGGGAGAGGTCTGCCCCGCGTGCTGATGCCAGCGGGCTCTGCCTTGGCCTCTTTGTTTTGCTTTGATTATTCAGAAAATCTCCCAAACTAGGATGCTGAGGAAAAACTAAATGAAAGGTGTGTGGTGTGAATTATTTGGAGTTGTGACGTCCTGAGACAGCACCACAGGTGGGCATCCTCTTGACAACACCTTCCTTAGCATGGGCACTACTTTCCCCAGTGCCTTTCCCATACAAAATCACCCTTGTGATCAGATGGAGAAGCTGCCACAGACTTCAGCAGCACAGAAGGAACCTAAATGAGAGTATTGACAGCCTTTAAATTTAAACAATTAGAATGGGCCTAGGGAACAAAGAGTTTTTAAAAGCAAATGTCATTTCTTGTGTCTCCCCTCTGAGGGCTGGCAGAGCTGCTCGAGGCTGCTGACGCTGCCCAAGGTTGGGTCCTTGGGATTGCAGCCACTGCACGAACCTGTGCAAGAGCTGCTCGAGGCTGCACCATTGCATCACAGCCCTGAACTGCAGAAGGACTTTGCATAACTCTCCACTTTTAATTCTGTTGTTACCCCACACTCTGGGTGTCTGAGATGACTCCTCCAAGGAGTGCATGAGCAGAAGTTTTCCAGAGGCTGGAGCAGACAGAGATCCTAATCTGGGTGGTGAAGGGTTTGTGCTCTGGGGCTGTGCAGGAACTTGCTCAGGACCAACTGTTAGCTCAGAATTTCAGGACTGTCCTAATTAATTTTCTGCTTCTCCCTGATCCCCAGAAGCTGAGCAGACCCCATTGCAGGGAAGACAGGCTGTGTGCTCTGCCAGGGGAACTCTTTGGTGGGGAATACACTGCAGTGGCCTCATTCCATAAATCATGACAAGGGGGTGTTACTGCAGGGCTGAAAACCCAGTGGTGGCTGCTGAGTCCAGGGGGTGAGAGGAGCAGGTACGCCACGAGCAGGGCAACAGGAGCTTGCAATGCCTGTACATCTCCTTCTTCCCATCTCCAGCTGCTGGTCCTGCCAGGGAAATTTGGATTTCATTGTGCTACTCTTGAGAAAAACAACTGGAGGCTGGGGGGCTGGCAGGCAGAGCTCAGTGAGGGCTGGGTGAGGCAGGAATGATGCCATGGCAGAAAGAGAGGATGGGGGAAAGAGCAGGAGCTGCAGGTCTGGGCACAGTCATGCCTTTGGTAGGAATTTTGCAAGTCCCTGTCTGCATAGTGTTGTTGTTGATTTTGCCATCTTTGATCCAGGTAAACAGGACTTGTGTGCACAATGAAAACAAACAAGCCAGGCTGGAAAATATCATGAGTCAATGAGGCTCTTTCGGTGCCTCCACCTTCCCTAACCCCAAGTCAGCAAATGCTCAAGTGCTTGGCAAATCCAGGGAAGAGCCTGGGACCAGAGCCTGGGGCAGCCCAGCCTCCCCACCGAGCTCCAGCCACCCTCTCCTGCTTAATTAAAGACCATCAATGAAATGTTTAGATACTGGGCCATCAGCTTTGCCTTGTGAATACTGTGCTGGCAGCTCTGCAGGTTCCCTCTGCATCTGAGCCTCCCACTGGCTGTGAGGGATCCTCCCAAATTAAACGTGGGGATCAGCAAGACCCCATTTATCACTGATTATCACTTGCTGCAGGTAGCAGCTCACTCCCTGTGCTCCTCCTCACCTCTTTCCTACAGATACCATCAGCCAGAGCTTTACACTTTGGTACAGCCCAGATCTCCTTTCATCTGGAGCCATCTCTCAAAGTTTGGTTCTTTCTTAAAGTCTTCTGCACCAGGCTGAGGAAAAAAAAATAAAAAAGAAATCTAAAAACAATTCATTCTTTTTGTATTATAGTTTGTCTGGATAGCTTCCTACATCAGACTGAAGGCTGGAATTGATGATTTGGAGATTTTTTGTGACTCTAATGATTCAATGATTCTGTTCTTTTGATGATGTAGCACTCACGCTTTCTGACATCAAGACAAATGCTGGCAAATTTCCAGGATGTACAAAGCCACTCTGGATGTCTTCTGGTGTGAATGGGGGGAGGCTGGGGTGGAGGCAGCTTTTCCTGAACTACCCCTGAGCTCTCTAAGCTGCTCTCTCAACTCTGCCCCTCAGTACATCGCACAACTCTGCAGCCTGAGATGCTCAGAAAATTAAATTTATATTTTTGACATAGCAGACCAATCACACACCATGTGGGTGCTTTAAATTTTGTTCTAGCATCCTTCATCCACTTCTCAAAACGTGCTCACCCTCTTCCTGGTTTAGCCAGGGGAACCTGAGATCTCTGAGCAGCATTTCATGGTTGGACTCGGATGATCTTAAAGGTCTTTTCTAACCTTAACAACTCTGTGATTCTCTAATTGCTCATAAACATCTTCTTTTACTTTTCAATATTTTTTTAGCTCTGATGACAGGAAGATCAAGCACCCACTTCTCATCATAAACCACTTTCTGTCTATCTGAACTGAAAACTGTGCTGCCCTTCCCCACTCCCTGGAGAGGCAGCAGTGACTTCTTGGTCCTGTGAGGCACCATAGGGAGACCCAGGAAAAATGGAATTATTGGGATGGAGTCTCAAGATGCCAAGAGGAAAAAGAGACTGGAGACTGCCCCAGGGAACCAGGGGTGGTGTCCCCCCAAAAGCTGCTCCCTCCCCAGGGGTGTGGAAAATTATTTCCCTCACAGGATGATTCTGACATCCAAATGGCTTAATGGCAATTTTTTATTATTATTATTACTTCAAACTAATCATGGGTGTTGGGTATTTGGGAACCTATAGAGAGAGCTCAGCCCCTGCATATATTTTAAATTTTATGCTGTGTAAAATGAACACGAGACACTGAGCGATTTCTCATCTCTGGGTGGTTTTAAATAGACAATAAAAAACCCCAAGATAGTAGATAACATTTTATTGCAGAATATAAATTAATCTCTGTTTAGCTAAGCAGAGAGCATACCACTCAAAGATTAAATGCTGCACACCTAAAAAGCAATAGAATTATTAAATAACATAACTAATAATAAGGATGTCCCACAGAATTATCTCTGTTTTCATCATATGTAGCTCTTTGATTATTCAACTGTTTTATTTTCTTTCTTGAAAAAAAACCCCAACATAATTTTATTTAGTTATTTCCATATTAAAACAACTTGCCCACAAGCGAAATTAGTTTTTTTTTAATGCATTGCTGAAATTAAGTTATGTTATTTCTACCCTAAAAGTACCATATATAAAAGTAGGAAAACTCCAATGGAAAGAGACCAATAAAATTGGTCTTTTATTTGCAATATTTCATTTATGCTTCAGAAACAGCTCTGTCACTTTCAACGGAAATATTTATCTGATCATTTCATGAAGAGGCATTAATTGTAACTATTTTAACATTTTAATAATATTAACTTATTTTAATATTTTCTTTTTTAAAATTATATTGTTATAAGCACGGATTTAATGTAAAACTTACAAAGACTACAATCAATTTCTATAGTGAAACCTCTTTACAAAGGATGTACCAGTCAATTGACCAGAGAACTGTACTGAACCTTTTCTTGTTTTGTTTTTCAGACTAACTGGATATTTTTGCTTCCTTTGTTTCCTTTAGAAAAATCCTGGGGTTTTCCAATTTAGGATTTTTCAGTGAATATCCAGTAAGTAGAATTAAACCTATTACATTTTCCAATAGGCTTCTGCAGAGGCTTTGTGAAAATCAGTGCTGCACATGGATTGTTCCCCAGGTTAATTTTCCCCTGAGTGTAGCAGGGATTTATCTGAAAACGGGCATCAAGCTTTGCCTTGAGATAGATCCAATTTCCAGCTCATACTACGAGAGTAAATCAGGTGTAACTGCTGCACCCAGTGGAGTTGTGCTTGTGTAAAGTCACTGTGAGGAACACTGGAGGGTGAGTGCATCAGAAATGCAGCTTTTCTCAACAGCAATCCAACTGGAAACCTGATTTTATCTGATTGACTCCCTGGAATTTGTACCCCTTTATTTTTAAATCCTCCCTGCTATTTGTAGCCTTGAAATTTCCAACCAGCACCCACTCCTGGGACATTCCCCACAGTGGTGCAGGGGCTGCTTTTAAAGGAGGCAGATTCTGTGTCCCTCCTGTGGGTAACCAGGGCCATGGTAAAAAACTCAGAGGGTTTGGAACACATGACACAAGGAGTAACCAAAATATGGGTTGTGGAGGAGCAGTGGTGGCTCTCGTGGTGGCAGGGGCTGTCCTATCCCCAAAGAAGCTGATCCTATGATCTGTGCCTGTTCCACTTTAAAAAAAAAAAAAAAAAAAGAAAAAGAAAGAAAGAAAACAAAAATTTAAATGGCAAACTTTGTATAGTTTTATTAACACACCCTTTTCCCCCCCAATTACATAAATTGATTTGCAGATGTAAGTGAGGAGTCTGAAAACTTTCTCAATGGTTTAAAGAGTCTCAAAAATATAAAAAAAAGAAAAAAACCCTCCTTAAAAGCTTCCCTTCTTTCCTCCTGATTCCTGAGTACTGTCCCTACACAGCACTATCTGCCTTGGTTAGGATTATGATCATTGGGATTAAAGATCTTAGAGGTCTTTTCCAACCTAAACAAGGCCCTGATTTGATGATTCTTAGAATAATGGCTGGAAAACCCAGCTATGAAATGTGATGCTGGTGTCCCAGGACATGGAGAGATCCAGTGCCAAAAAGATAATCCTTGAATTCCCCAACCTGATCAAGTCACTGTGGTTTTCAGGAACTGTTTGCAGGACTGGTAAGATTTGCATTAAGTATTATTTTGATTTTAAATTCATAATGTCAAAACTACTGGCTCAAATGAAAGGAAAACAAAACCATAATTTTCTGTAGGATCAGGCAACATTTTCCCATTGCAGTTTTATTTTATATATGTTATATATTGTCTATATTCAAAGCGTCACAGAATATCCTGAGTTGGGAGGCACTCACATTCAACTTCATATGGCATATTTCTTATGTATTTAATATACTCAGTATATCATATGATAAATAAATATTTATATATTAATAAATATACTACTTAGGGTTGCATGAAAAAGGGAAGTATTAATTCCACCACACTGCATTACAGAAATTTTTAATAACCTGAAAAAACAAAAGTGTAAACCTAATGTTTTACCTAATGTTTTTTTTTTTGTTTTTTTTTTTTTTTTTTTGCAAGCAAATTAGTAACTTTTCAACCTGTTGCATTTTTTCCATTGACTCTTTCCTGATTGCTGCCATCACCAGGTTCAGAAACAATATAATTCAACACAAAACGACAATTCCCAGAGCTTTCTGAGCCAAAATTCTCTGCCTCAGAGGTTGGGATCATTCAAATAAAGATCAGGACGATACCAGAACTTTCAGTTCTTTATCCAAACAGCTTTTCCAGCTGCCCCATCACAGCTCCATAATCATATGGAGTTCTATCAGCTATGCTCATTCCTATTTCACAGGCTATAATAAACACAGCAAAATTTTGATGGGGTTCCATTTGAGGTTAAATGTTTCCATGAGAGAATAATTTCTGTTTATAACAAGACAGAAGGGAAAAAAAAATAATAATAAAAAAACACCAAAAAAAAACCCGACCACTGCTCTATTTTTAAAACCTAATTTAGAGCTGGTATCCAAAATATCAGTCACAACAGAACATGAATGAGGCAGGATTATGCTCCCTTCTCCATGGTTTTTCATGGAAATGAGGGCACCGGGAGCCCCGCTGTGCAGGGCTGAGCAGAGGGAGCCGCCAGCCTTTGTCTTGCCCACATTGCAGGTGGTTCTTTTGTGTCATCCCCAACGACTCCCGCAGCAACAGATTTCCCTGCCCTGCCCAGGGCAGAGCCTTCACAACCTGTCGAGTTTGTCCCCAAAAATTGATGTTGTCCCGCGGAAGAGGCAGAGCATCCCTTCCTGCTCCCTCACAAGGGGTTTGGGGTCCAGCCCTGGGAGCTCCGGCGAGCACCAGGGGAGAGTGGGAGGTCACTGCTGGGGTCACTGCTGGTGTCACTGCTGGGATGTCACTGCTGGGGTGGCACTGCTGGGGTGTCACTGCTGGGATGTCACTGCTGGGGTGGCACTGCTGGGGTGTCACTGCTGGGAGGTCACTGCTGGTGTCACTGCTGGGATGTCACTGCTGGGGTGGCACTGCTGGGATGGCACTGCTGGGATGGCACTGCTGGGATGTCACTGCTGGGGTGTCACTGCTGGTGTCACTGCTGGGGTGTCACTGCTGGGATGGCACTGCTGGGATGTCACTGCTGGGGTGTCACTGCTGGGGTGGCACTGCTGGGATGGCACTGCTGGGATGTCACTGCTGGGGTGTCACTGCTGGTGTCACTGCTGGGGTGTCACTGCTGGGATGGCACTGCTGGGGTGTCACTGCTGGTGTCACTGCTGGGGTGTCACTGCTGGGATGGCACTGCTGGGATGTCACTGCTGGGATGCCACTGCTGGTGTCACTGCTGGGATGTCACTGCTGGGGTGGCACTGCTGGTGTCACTGCTGGGGTGTCACTGCTGGGATGGCACTGCTGGTGTCACTGCTGGGATGTCACTGCTGGTGTCACTGCTGGTGTCACTGCTGGTGTCACTGCTGGGAGGTCACTGCTGGGGTGTCACTGCTGGGGTATCACTGCTGGGGTGTCACTGCTGGGATGTCACTGCTGGGGTGTCACTGCTGGGGTGTCACTGCTGGGGTGTCACTGCTGGGAGGTCACTGCTGGGGTGTCACTGCTGGGGTGTCACTGCTGGGATGTCACTGTTGGGATGTCACTATTGGGGTATCATTTCTGGGGTGTCACTGCTGGGGTGTCACTGCTGGGATGTCACTGCTGGGGGATGTCACTGCTGGGGTGTCACTGCTGGGGTGTCACTGCTGGGATGTCACTGCTGGGATGTCACTGCTGGGGTGTCACTGCTGGTGTCACTGCTGGTGTCACTGCTGGGATGGCACTGCTGGGGTGTCACTGCTGGGATGGCACTGCTGGTGTCACTGCTGGGGTGTCACTGCTGGGGTGTCACTGCTGGTGTCACTGCTGGGATGGCACTGCTGGGGTGTCACTGTTGGGATGTCACTATTGGGGTATCATTTCTGGGGTGTCACTGCTGGGGTGTCACTGCTGGGATGGCACTGCTGGGATGGCACTGCTGGAGTGGCACTGCTGGGAGGTCACTGCTGGGGTGTCACTGCTGGGGTGTCACTGCACACGAGGGGAGGAGAGGAAGGACAAGGGGGGAAATGATAACACAAAGGTTGGGAGACACGTATCCCAGTCATTGCCACAAAGCCTGTGGCTGCTGGGAGTGGGAGGCCAGCAGGGTCCTGATGGGGAACACGATGCTGCTGCACATCCCAGGGAAGGCAGGACCCCAGAGCTGTCATGAACTGTCCCTCACAGTGTGGCCAAGGCTTGGCTGGAGCTGGGCTGGGTGATGAACAAAGGCAGCAGCCCCCAGCAGCCCTGCACTGACCCTCCCAGGGACCCGAGGGGTGAGAGGGAAATGCATTAGTCTTGTTCTGCAGCTTGGCAGCAGCAGCACATTGGCAGGTGATTTTTCCCCAAGGTCCTACTAAAAGTCCAAGATAAAGATTGAACAAACCTCTGGGGCTGTTCAGCACCGTGATCACCTGCTCCTCTCCCTGCCTTGAGCTGACGGCTGCATTTCCTGCCCTCTCCTTGACTTCAGTGGATTTTTAGGGCACTCAGGGAGGAAAACTTCCATAATTACAGGCACTGATGTGTTAAGAGCACTCCAAATGCTTTCCTCTGGTTTTGCATCGGAGCAAGCAGGCAAGCATAGTTTCCTTTTTTCCTAAATCATGCGGTTATTTGGAATTTAAGTATTTCTGCCTACGGAGCTGCTCATCCTGTTTTTGTGCTGTGTTGTTTTCCAGCCGTAGACTGCAGTAAGAAAACAGAGGAATGACTTGCTTTTGTTTCTTTTCAGAAGACGATACTGGAGCACTACAAAGTGCCTTTTAGAAACATGGCTTTGCTTAAGGAAGAGGATCATTAACATGTTTCAAGGCCAGGCTGGATGAGGCTTTAAATACCCTGGTCTAGGGGAAGGTGTCCCTGCCTGTGACATGGGATTAGAGATGAGATTTGAGGTCCCTTCTAACACAAACCATTCCAGGATTCTCTGACTCTTGGCTTAGAAAATTCAAGCAAGAAGCAAGGGCTGTTTTCTTCCTGGGATGGACAGAAGAATGTCCTGGGCAGCCCAGCAAGTCCCACCACAAGGAGGGAGATCTGCTGCTGCCAGCACTTGCAGGACAGAGCCCAGCACAGACAAAGGTAGCACCACCAAGAAAATGAATAAATTTAATATCCCCTGCAGTGTGTTGCCGTTCCTCCTTCCAGAGAGACGTAGCTGAAAGAGACCAACTTATGTCAAAGCCTGAAAAAAATCAGGAATTACAGGTGTTAAGGCTTCCTTCTAGGAAAATAAAGCCCATTTGGTACAGGAAGAGTTTCCAGACAGGATGTAGCTGCCAGTTCAAACAGGCTGAGCAAGGCAGGGAGGGATTTGGGACTTTTAAGCAGTGTTTAAATGTCATTAAGTTGTGGCTTTGTTTTAAACAAGACAGGTAACTGGGAAAGTTACACCCAACCCAGTTTGGGACTGGAGAGATCCCATCTGTTCTGCACAGCACTGCAACACTCCTCTGTGTTAGCTGAGGGCTCAGGCCCCCAAATCCATCCCCCCCAAAAACCCTACACAAGCTCTTTTCCCTCTCATCTCCCAGTGCCCACCAGTACATGCTGGGGCCAGATCCTGGGCTCCCACCAGGCCTGGCAGAGTGGGAATCTTCTATGGACAGATTTTACACTTCCAGGTGAAAAGCCTTGAAGAGGTGGGAAACAGAAAGATCCTCAGCAATATACTCAGTTTAACAACTTTTTAATTGGGTGGCATTGATTATTTCAGTGATGAAGCGTATTTGGAATATGGAGACAACACAAAGGCATGAATGAAGATTAAGTCTTGCTTCCAACCCCAGAAAATGTTAAAAAGAGTTACCAGAGTATTTGAAAATATTTTTAATAGTTTGGAACAACTAAATTTAGCTAAGCTGCAGATAGGCCTCTCTTTATTACAGCCAGAGTTACTATGGCAACATGCTACAATTATTTATCGCCATGACGATCCACTGGAGATTTTTAAAATGCATTATCTATTTTTGTTTGCATTGTCATTCCTGCCAGGGGAGGGAAGACACCAATTTGGTGCTCTGTGAAATGGTCAACATTTCACCCCAGCCATGGCGGGGTGGAGGCTGGGGGAGATTTTAAATTGAGCGGCAGGAAAAGCCAAGGAACAACCTCTCCCAGGATTATTTTTTTTGCCCTTTTTTTAGTTTAAAATAGGTTACTGTTTCTAACTGACAAGTGAATAAGAGCTTGTTCTTTGCCAGTCTTCCTCCTGACTGCTCTTTGATAATCTGAGATACCAGAAACAAATGGGAATGAATGAGTTCTGCAACACCCAGGAACTGTTATTATCTCTGCCATGGAGAGAGGGAAATGCGGACGAGCTATATTAGGCAACTTCTCTAAGGTCACATCAGCAGGCAGCGATAAGGACGTGATTAGGACCAGCTTCCCTGGCCACATCCTCCAGTGTGGCAGCAGCATCACGATTCCAGCGCCGCTGTCACAAGTGCTCTGCATCTTTATTATACGCACCAGGTCAGGGGAAATTGGAAAATCCTGTCAATCCCTGCGTTGCAGGAGCAAGGGAGGGATGTCTGCAAAGTGCTGCCGCTGCATTTGTTTGGCTGTGACAGCAGAGGAGCTCCACCAGCTCGCCAGTCCTCAGGGGGGACTTTTTTGGGTGCAGGGTGAGTTTCACTGCCCTTGCTCAGCCCACACCAGTGCTCCAGGTGCTCCAAGATAGGAGATGTCCTGCCCTGGCAGAGGCTCAGCAGACCTCCCTCCATCCCAGGACACAGTGTGTGGGTAACCCTGTCTCAAAGCAGCACACCACCATGTCCTGTATCCTCTGCAGGATGATGCTTCAGTGGAGCGGACGTGCTTGAGGAAAGGTTGGTGGGTATTGTTCTGACATCCAAATAATGCTCTGCTGGTCTTGTCCAGAGTGACGGTTAAGTAATCCTAAGGAGGACATGGAAAGAGCTCCCTTTGTGACTCTCTGACTAATGAAAAGCCCTTTATATAATCCTGCAATCAACTGCATGGGGCTGCTGGGACGGGTAATTGGGCTACGAACGGGCTGCATTTATGGGACATTATGTAATTTACCATTCTGTCATCATCTGCTCCCAAAACTGCCACTTTTTCTCCAAGGCTCACATTTCCAGGGACACAAGTAATCATCAGGACTTGGCCCTTCACATCTTATACCATGAGCAGGATCTTTACAGGTGCAGCTGGTTTGGATTAAACTTGGCTCTCGTGTGGACTAAGGAGGGCAAAATGCGACTCCTGGTGGGACAGTCCAATTTTGGCTCCTATACAGCTCATGTAGATGCAAGATCCTTCTTCTCAGAGGGGTTGTTGGTCCAAGCAACACATCCCACAAAAGCAGCCATGGGACTTGCTGTGCCAGAGGGGGGCCAGGCGCACCTTCCCAGAGGGTATCACTCTATTTATGAGATCATTTCCAAGAGTCTTCAAGGGCTCTTGCTGTAGGTTAGCACTGCAAGACCAAAACCAGGCTGAAGAACATAAAAAGAAAGGGAGGCTTCCTTGCCAGACCTGTTGCTGAGATGACAGTGTCCACCCTTGGCACATGCTGTGGCACAGACACTCCACTCCATCAGAGCCATGCCTGCAGATACCCACGTCTCATCCCATGGCAAATCAAAGGAGCTGCATGGCTGGAGCAAACCCCAGAGCACCCCTGCTGTCATGTCAATAGTCCCTGAGCAAAGTGAGTTTGGGAACTGCTGCTTTAGACCAGACACATTGACAGTCATTGATTTAATACTTTTCCTCCACTTTCCATGGTTGAGCCACTGCTGTGGAGATCCACTCTGGTTTTTTTTCCCCTGACTAAATGAAGCACAGGTCCAAGTACAAAATCCCTGGTGTCTGCTGATAAAAGCCTCAGAGGTGTTTGCATAAAGCCTGAGCACAACCAGCTTTGTGGCAGGAGCTGGTGGGTAATGGCTGGGTTACACAGAAAACCAATCTGTTCTCCATCTGGCAGTGGGAATATCTCTGGAAGGAATAGGAGGCAGGACCAGAACTCTTAAGACCTCCAGAGTTCATTGCTGCAGCAAGAGTCCACGAACAGAGGGAATGGGAGCATCTGTCAGCATGGTTTGAGGCTCTGAGGATACAGGAGATGAGCTGGAGAGATTGGGTTCACCCTGACCCTGCAGGTTTGTAACCAGGATGGGGACACGGTGAGCTGCTCTGATGTCGATGCCCAGGGTGGCCTGAGGACCCTTTTGCAATGCACACCATGACCTGACAGCAGCAGCACAGCCCCGTGGAAATGGGGACTCAGCAAGTCCCTTTGCCCCCAAAGCTCCTTGCTCCTCTATGGGAGCTGAAGATATAGGTAAATTACATCTGATGTGTTTTTTAGGAAAAGAGAAAAGCTTTGAGAAATTAAAACCTTGTACCAAGCACTGCAAACATGCAAAGCAAAGCTAGCTACAAAAACAGGTGGAATTGCAATAGGCAGGTGGAAACACACACATGTTCAGTGATTTTTCACAGGTCACACAGAGTGTTTTCATTGCTCAGACTATTTACTGATGTGAAAAACAAAGTCCTGCTTGTAAGATCAGACACACACAGTTTTAAAAGGTGCTTTCTGAGAATTAAATCTGGTTGACATCCTGAGCGAGTCCTTGCAGAGATTACTGTATGGAATGCAAGAGGACAGATTTGGTTTTAGGCCAGGTCTGTGGGATTACAATGAGCCTCTGATGCTTCCCAAGTGATGAATTATTTCAAGGAACAACCTGGGTGATAGCAGCCCCTGTGTCATGGTGGCAGGGTGAGAGAGGAAGACTTTTAAATGTTAATTAGCAGGGAAGAGCTGTCTTGCAGACTAACCACAAAGATCTCCGGTGATGGCAGGAGGCAAAGGAGAGCAGCAGAGCATTTCATTTGTAATGCATGGTTTTATTTCACCTTGGAGATCCTTTCATTGATGGGTTTGGCAGGCAGATAATGAGACTGCATTGCTGTAGGGTCCCTGACTGCAAGGTACTTTAGCACAAAAGGAAGCTCCCTGGAAACCTCCTGTAGGGGGCAGGGAGCCTGGCACTGGGCAGGGATCAAGAGAAGAGGTAACAGGAAAAGTTGTACCTGCAAGCAGGTGAGAAAGAGCAGAGGCTGAAGGTGCCCAGTCCCAGCTGGGCAAGGGGAGGATGAAGTGGCAGAGGGAGGATGAGGTGATCCTACAAAGGTAAGAAAAAGGTTGAGCTGTGTGATGGGGCCAGTTTGAGTTCAAGTGCTCCTTTCCATTGCTTCCTTTGTTCTCGTGGATGTCTCCAAAGCAAATCCCACTCCTGTGCCAATGCCAGCAAGCTGGGACCACTTTCCAGTCCTCCCACCCTACCTTTTTTGTTAAGTGGACAGAGGTGCTGTGGCTCTCCCACGTGGAAAAGGGATTTGGAAACGTGGCCAAACCAGGGGCATGGCTCCCCTCAGCCCAGCCCCAGTGTCACACTGCTCTGAGGAGAATGGAGGGGGAGTTTAACTGGAATGGTGATGTGCCACTGGGAACTGGTCAGGGCAGAGCTCCATCCCACTGCTCTGCTTTGGGTTCCTCCACCAGGTCAAGGGGCTCAGCTCTGCCCAGGCTGCCCCATGAAGAACATCAGTGGGTGTGGGGTAGAGCCATCCTCCCTCCTGAGCCAGAGGAAACATCTCTGCCTTTGCTTGGGTTGCAAAAAACACCCATCTCCAGGCCCTCCTCAACTGGAGGAGTGACTCCACTCAATTACAAATTACTTCATTGACATTGCAAGGGCAAAACACAGTGTCAGACAAGAACGGAGCCAAATGTTGAGGCCTGAATCTTTCCCTCTAATTAACCATAAATTAAAAAAGAAAAAAAATAAGTAAACCATGGGAAGAGGCACCGGCTGATAAAATGTGCTGTGCTGCAGGGACAGGTGACTGCAGTAGCTGCTTTTTGCTCAGTCACACAGAGTTTTTAAAGTGTTTTTCATCCCAGGATGAAAAGTGCTGTATAACAGTAGTATTTCTTTGTCCATCTGTCTGTCTGTCCATCACCAGAGCACGGTCTGAGTGTGCTTAGTTAAGGGGAACTGCAGTTACAGCACTCCTGCACATTTAACACTATTTCCAAGTCCCTCTTGACTTCCTTTTTCGTCCTTCTTCAGGGCTATGTTTAGATTCCAATTTCCAATCTCCTGGACTAAGATTGTTATTAAAATGCAGCATTGGTAATGCTCCATGCATCCCAGCCACAACAAACCACTGCAGGCAGGCACAGCACTGGGGAGAGGAGGGCTTGGAGTGACCACAGAGTGTTTAGGCTTTAAAAAACATCCAGTTCTGCTTTGTATAGATCTAAAGGCTATTCCCATGTACTATAGACAAATATGGCAATGGGGAAGGGAGGGATAAGAGTGTGATCTGCAGAACCAAAGAGAAGGGCTATAATTAATCAGGTAATTGCAGTATTTGCATGGAGTGTCTGTAAATATTACCTCTAGTTCTAAGTACGGTACTTTGGACCACGTATCTTATCATGGAACAACCCGTCAAATAGCAAACACATCCACTTGACTGGAATATAATGAATATTAGGTCAGCCAAATGCAAACTGACTAAATTAATTTGTAGTTGTGTACCAAGTGATGTTGTGCGATAATTTAATGAAACCCTTCAAATAAATATCCGCTGGGGAACAATGCCGAGGAGCGAGCGGAGCGCGCAGGGAAGGATTGCTGGGGGTGGTGTGGTACAGAAGGAGCTCCTGGAGAGCAAACAGGACTGAGGGGGATCCCACACAGCACAGAGGGCTGAGCAGGGACCACGGTGGTGGCTCTGCAGAGAGCCCTGGAGCTCAGAGCCGCTCCTGAAGGAGCTCGGATGGGACACCCAGGGCTGGGCTCAGCCCTCTGCAGCGAGAGTGACGCAGGCAGAGCTCCGTGGGTGGCCCTTGGCCCCCGTGGGGCTGCCCCGAGACTGCTCCCCGGGAGAGCTGGCGGATGGGAGGGTGATCTGGAGCAGTGTGACAAACCGTGTCTCCGTCCTGTGAGAAATGCACAGCCGAGCGAATGGGTTTTAATCCCCTTTTAAATGTTTTGGTTCCTCAATCAGGTTCCTCAGTCTGAAAAACAAAATGCTATTTTTGTCTTTTTCATATCCCCCTGGTTCCTTTTTTGTTTGGGCAAGGGCAAAATCACTGAAACACTCATGTGAAGAGCCACAATACATTGATGGGAATCTGGGGACAGAATGAGCCCTTTTTGAAGGGGGCACGTGTCTGATGTCTGGCACGGGAGGGATGCTGCCCATTGCTGCAGAACACAGGATTGGATGGTATTTCCACAGAAAAGCACAACTGAGGGACAGGGTGCTCAGAGCAGACCCTGAGCAGTGTCGTGGGGCTGGGGTCACCCTCCTGCAGCAGAGCCCAGGCCAGGCAGGGATCCTGCTGGGAAACTCCCAGAGCACTGGAGGTTCCTGGGGGCTCAGCCACCTCGGTGGCAGCACCAGAGCTCTGCAGGATGGAACCCCAGCAATGGGGATGAGAAATCAGTGGGAAACGCTGGTCCCAAGGTGCCATTCCCCTGAACACCCCACTGGCAGGTGGGGACCCTGGTGTCCCACATGCTGCTGGGGTCTCAGCCTGTAACCCTGCAGAAACCAGAACTCTGGGCTGGAACTGCTCTGTCCCTGAGCTGTCCAATCTCCCAGAACAAACCTGACTCCCAGAGCAGTCAGAGCTGCTGTCCTGTGGTCACAGCAGCAAGAGGGGGAATTCCTCTGACTAGAACAGTCCTGGTGCTGCATTCCCAGGGGAGCAGAGCAGCTAACTTAGTGATGTTGACATAAGAGATGCCCTTGAACTGGGATTATAGGACATATGCTGAATTTATTGGGAAGGGGTTTATTAATTTGCCCACATGATGTGTCACAGGACTGTCTGCTAAGTTTACATCAGCTATTCACTGTGATATCAGGTGCCCTTTATCAGATTCTGCATCAGTTGCCTCAGAGTGAGACCACAGAGGAGCAACTGCTAAGGGCTAATAAAGACAGAGCTGCAGTGATAATGGCTGCCAGTAAATGAGAGTCGTGTTTGGGGTGTTCCATGCCAGCACAAATCCAGGCAGACAGGAGTCAGAGACACAAGTGGTGGAAAGGTCAGGCAGGGTCATGCCAGCACAGACTGAGCAGGAGCTGCTCAGGGGCTGCAGTGGCCACTCTGATGACACAGGACAGGCTGGAGCAGAGGCCACAGAGGGCCCTTGTGCCACTGCAGAGGCTCCTGTCCCCTCTGCTCCTCTGGGATGTTTGTGCTCAGGGATGCCAGAGGGGCTGTGCAGGTCCTTCCTGCAGCTCCAGGACTCGTTTCTAGAGCAGCCAGGGGGTGGGAGAGCAGATGGCCATGGGCAGAGGTGGGCTGAAGGTTCAGGAGCAACAGGCTCATCCCAGGTATTGGGCTCCTGGCAGGATGGGCTGCAGCAGGAGCCAAGGGGTGGAGGGAGAAGGCAAATTCAAATACAGGGAGAGGCATTGCTGCAAGGCTGCACTGAATGCACCTTCTGCTACAAAGAAAGACCCAATATTAATTCTCAGACTCATTATGGAGAGAAATACCCTCCTGTATCACTACGGGATGAGATAAGCATCAGCACAGGATAAAAAAAAATTAAGCACATAAGGATAGAGAAGGAACTGAGGAGCTTTTTCAGCATTTACCCCACGCAATGGGGGTGTCCCTGTCCCCACACAACCCAAGGCTCCACCATCACCAGAGCTGCTGCATTTTGGCTGCTGGCTGTGGATATCCTTGGCAGCTCCAGCCCCTACATTTACCCACTTGGCAGGAGGATTTGTTGGGTAAGGCTGTAGCCGCGTTCCTGAGGTGGCCCTGGGAAATTCTCTGCCTCCTCCTCCTCCTCCTCCTCTTCCTCCTCCTCCTCACCTTGCTGCTCAGCTGCAGGGGCAGGGAGGGGAGGATGCTGTGAAAGGCTCTCCAAAAAGTGCCCTGGAGGCAGAGAGAACCACCTCTGTGCAAAGCCTGCCTGTGCCAGTCCAGGCAGAGCCCTCATGACATCAGCTCCCAACCAGCTCCACAACACTCCAGGGAGACCCTGCTGTGTGCCATGGAGGGAACCTGCTCCAGCTGTGGTGGATCCACACTGCAAAGCAGACAGCCTGGAACCTCAGAGTTGGAGTTACAGCCTGGAACCTCTGCTCTGTCCCCAGACCCCTGGGACCCTGCCTGACACCCAGATCCCTGCCAGGGCACAGGTGATGCTGCTCTATGCATGAATGTGATCCTCATCTCAAGCAGTACTGGCCTAACAAAGGCTAAGATTGCCCCAGGATGGCATTTTTGGTAACTGGGGATTTTATACCAATTTAACCTTTCCCTTACCCCATGCTGAGCCTGCCCCTTTTATGTGCACCTGATTTACACCACAGCATCCATGATCAGAACTGGTCCCTACCCTGAGAACCAATTTAGTACCAGGTCTGCTGTGCTGATGCTGATCTGGGAGAGCCCCAAGGGCCTCAGGAGTACTGCTGGGGTTCACACCTGTGATGTTCCCCGGGCTCACTCGGGAAGGAGCAATCGCAGGAAAGTTGTTTTCATTCCCTTGCTTCTCTAAATCCTCCAAACCTTGTGTTTAAGCCTGTCATCAAGCTGACTATGAAATGGCATCAAATTAACCTGGCTGTGAGCACCTGTCTGCAAACGTGACTGTGCTGACTCTGCTTTGGGGTGTTTCCTAAAGGCAGCCAGGAGAGTCCAGACTCCCAGCCCATCATCCCAGAGAGGCAGGAGGCTTTGCTGGGAGCCTCCTGCCAGGGAGCAAGCCCTGCCTGGCTGCGGGCAAGGACCTACAAGCCCACAGGAGCCCGGGACAGGTGTTCCTGCTGCTCCCACTTGTGAAGGCATTGCAAAGTGTGGGAGGGTGCTGGAGACTCTGTAATTATAGCCTGTGAATTTAAATCCCACAGTTTGCAGGAGTTCTGGGATATTTCATGCAGCGTAAGCTCAGCAACACCTTCGTGACAACATGAAGACTCAGAAGTTTTTGCCTCACTGTAGCAAGGTGTGAGTGTTCATTAACCCTCACACCACTGCTGATGCTTTCTGTAAATGATGGGGAAAAGAGCAGGAAAAAAAGAGGAAAAGGGGAAAGAAAACACTCAGAAGCGCCTTTGGTAGCTGCAGAGCTCAGGGGAGGCCTTTGAATCATAGAATCATGGAATTCTAGACTGCTTTGGGATGGGGGGACCTCAAAGATCATCTTGTTCCACACCCCAGCTATGGGAGGATCACATTCCACTAGACCAGGGTGCCCAAAGCCCCATCCAACCTGGCCTTGGCTTGGCTGCTCCTGATTCCCTGCCTGGGTTTGTTTCTGCCTCTGAGCAGTAAATAAAGGAATGTTATCACTTTGGATTTTCTTCACCCAAATTAATCCCTACTGCAAATACAGAGACTCAGTTCCTGCCATTCTACATTAACCCTCTCATTCTCATCTCCTTTTTTCAAAGAATTCCCTTAAGTTTAGAGAGGCTCATATTGGGCTCCCAAACTGAGAGACATCATCAGAGACTGGAATCCTTCACCCTCTGGATCTCAGTTTGCCTCCCACTGGGGAGAACAGCAGTGCTCCACGGTTTGCTCACCAATATGTGCAAAGTGCTCGGGGAAGCTGATGATTTTCAAGCCATGAGTGTTGGTTATGCACGTTGTTTCAGCATTTCCTGTTATCTCGGCATATTTAGTTAATAAATGTATCAGTCTGCACTGCTTCAGAGGCCGCACTGCCCTGTTTGTCACCTGCAGCCTCAGCAGTGCTCTCCTTCCCCCTCCTGCCTGGGGCACAGGCACAGCCTCACCACCCCACCAAAGCCCTGGGTGATGCTCATCACCAGCACTGCTCCTGAGCTCTTTGGGATGTAATGGGAGCCTTACTGGAGTATCTTCAGCCACCTGAGATTTCCTTGATGAACCTGAAACAGGCTGAGGCTCAGGCTGACCCAAGTTTGAAAGTCCTTCCTTCACTCTCTTATCATAACTCACAGAGCCAGCAGGCTGTTTCCTCTGGAATAATAAATATGCCTTGAAACAGAGGTTAAAATGGGGCCAGAGAGTGCTTGGGGCACTGGGGCAGGCAGTGACACGTTCTGTTGCTCCTTCTCCTCTCTGTATCAGAGGCTGCTCTTCCTGCTCGAGTGCTGCCCCAGGCCTCGGATGGGGATGTGGGGACTGACATTTTTGGCCCCTCCTGGGTGAGGGAAGCATGAGGTAGAGCAGGGACACCTTGGTGAGGTCTTTCCCAACCTCATAAAGAAACAAAGCGTGTAACTAAGTAACATCATTGCACAACACTTTGTCTTAAGCATTTTGCTCTCCACGTCCTCAATGGATGCGGGTGACCAGCATATGGAAAGTGTCACTGAGGAGGGACCCTTCCCCGTTCCCAAAACTGTCTGTAACTGGGTTTTAGATTCCTAAGTAACAGTGGAAAATGCTTCTGAATAAGATACCCAAGTGGCAGAGGTAATTTACATGTACCAAAGCATCAGCTTCTCACACAGCTGTGGGTTTTCTAAAAATTGGAAAAAAATTAGTGTCTTCATATCTCTGCTCTTCTGTCAAAAATGACTGTGAAGTTCAGGAATGACTGTGGGCTATAGGCAGACAAACTTTCCATCCATGACCACAGAAGGAAGCAACAGCCTGCAACAGGCAGGTGAAAATGCTGGGTGAATGATGCCTTTGTGTGAGCACATCCTTCTGTGGGAATTGTCAATACACCCAGGAGATGCCAAAAAAGTACATTCGAGCTTAAACTTCTCCTCAGCCCAGACAGGAGCACTTCAGACTGGCTAGTCTTTAGAAACAGCAGGAAAGTTGGGAGACATTGGGAGGTTTTCTAGTGTAACTTGATTGTACTCAGCACTTCAGCAAGGTTGTGTCATAGATAAATAGGTATTTTTCCCCATCATGGCTGGCTTTGCCTTTCACTGCATTCATGAGAGCAGAACAGCAGGACTGAGCCTCCTGCCTGGGTGAAACTCCATTGACACGAGTTTTGAGACTTGCACAAATGAGAGCAGAGTTCGACCTCTGGCTTTGAAGTATCCTTGTCCCAACAGATTTATCACTGGGGCCACACGAAGGCCTTGAAAGAGAGGAAGCAGTTCTGTTTCACCGCCCTTTCTTCCCAAAAGTTTGTTTGCAGTTGTCCTTTTATTATTATCTTAGCTCCAGCGATTACACTTTGGGGCCCCTCAAGCTTTGAGAGCTTTTTGCTCTGACAGAATCCCAGGGCTGTTAATGAAAAGATTATTTTAAAATAAAAATCACTTGTTAAGTGGGTTTAGCTGGTTGTGGCCCTGGTATCAGATTTTAGTTGACGACTCATAATTAGTCACTGCAGAAGGATGGGTGAGTGGGAGGCAAAGGGTTACGAGGGAAGGCTGGAGATACGTATCATTAAATAAAAATTTGACCACCCATGATTACAAGTGTTGTAGTCCTCCTTTTAACAAGCACACACCGTACTTTCATTAACCCGGGCCTGCCTGAATAGCAGCCTGTCTGGCCGAGCGGGCAGTGATTTTGTAAAAGCTGGCCCTAATGACAAAGACAGGCCACCTACCCTGAACTTTTCTCTATGACTTTATTCTTCAGCAGTGCTCAAGTGTAAATAAACTTGTTTACTCCCATCAGGATGGTAATGAGAACGAAGCCTTATTTGTTTCGCCACAATGACAAAGTAATTTGTGCGTGGCCCAAGCGGGGAAAGGGGGGCTGGGGGGCAGCTCTGCTCTGTGGACCCTCCATAGGCAAAGTTGCTGCAGTCAGTGTTTTCCTTTGCTCTTCATTGTGTGCCACGGGTCAGCGAGGGAGAGCTTCCCATCCTCGGGCTCACACGTAGAGCACGGGCTGGGGAGGGAAGAGCAAAGAAAACAGAGCAGTAAGTGAAATGAGGAGTCAGACCAGCCTATCCGGGAGGGAGAGAGTGACTAAGTGAGAGGGAAGGGGAGTTACCTGGTCAGGCTCGTGAGTCACTATAGAAAATGTACATAGAGGCACAACCTGGTGCTTGGTTGGGTTTTTTCCACTCAGACTGGTGTCTCTGAAGCGTTAATGAATCACAGCAACAGCGCACAGAGGATGTATGGAAGGGGGAAGGGGAGCTGAGGCAGGTCAGGCAGAGGGAGCAGCTGGCACCATGAGGGCCAGGAGCAAGGGGAGAGGCTGGAAGGGGACAGGGCCTTTCCAGGAAAGATGAGAATGAAGTCAGGGTGTACTTGTGAGTGGCTCAAGCTGGCTAAAGCTTGCTGTGACAGAAAGGGCCCCTTCTGGCTGCACTCACTCTCTGTGTGTCCTGTGGCCTCTCCCTTCCAAGGGTTTGGGCAGCCTGGCAGGTGAGGACCTGACAGATGGAAATCAATCCTTTCATTTTTTGGCACGGTTTGTTTTCAGCTGATCAACTGAACTGGAGAGAGCATGTAAGGGAAAAGATTTGGTTTGAATGTTTAAACAAGCTGTTTATAACTGGACTTTTTAATTGTTGCTGGAACTAGGAGCAGAGATGGGGTAGTGTGGTCCCAGCTCCCTGTACCCTTAACAAAGCAGACAGTGCAGATTCAGCTGGTGCTTGTTAATAATGTTGTTTGTCAGGAAGTTACAAATAATAACTTTAGAAAAATAATTTAGAAAAATGTAAACAACCACCAATTTTTTCCCCCCCAAAAAATTACAAAATCCAACCAAAACAGAATTGAAGGAGGGGAGGAAAAAGGCAGCCCAGACAAAACACCCCTTGGCAGGATCTGCTGGATCCTCAGGAACCCTTGTCATCAGCTCCAGGCTCCTCTTCCAGAGTTGGGAAGGCCAGTGTGCCTAGAAGCTGGAGAGGATTTTGCAGGGGACACACCCTATGGGAATCAGGTAGAGGAATGAGGGATGGGGAAACAGGAAATTTTCTAGAGAGAAATGCAGAAGAGAAATTGCAGAGAAATGCAGAAGTGGCCAGAGCTGTGCAGTGATTCCCAAGTACAGATGGGTTTAGCAGAGTTTAGGCGTGCCTGGAGCACAGCAGGTACTTGGAAGGTGCTGAGGCACTCGGCAGGGAATAGAAATGTAAAATCCCTTAGGCCCTAGCATGTTACATTCCTGAGTTCCAGACAAGTATGTGGTTTTACCACGGCATCGGGGTGCAGCCTGCTCGGAGCGGTCCGGGAGCGCTCTGCACTCAGTCAGGAGCAGGAACTGGCCTAACTGCAGCTGCCTGGAGTGGATAAACACCCCTGACACGGGTATTTTAGCAGGATAAATAGTGTCTCCTAACAGAGCTTTGAAGGAGGGGAGCTAAATCTACACCCAAGGGCTACATCCAAGGCAGCACTGGATGCCCAGTTCCCTCCGCCATGAGCTCTCACTGGCTCCTGTTGCACCTGAAACCTGTGGAGCCATTTCTTGTGGTGAATTCCCTCCATTTTGCCTGTGCAAATCAGGCCACTGAGCTTTCCAGAATGTATTCCCTGCCTGACTGCAGCTGTGGAAGCTCTGCCCAGCCTTCCATTGGTGTCGAGGTGACTCTGCAGAAGAGCTGCCCAGAAGGCCATGGGTACACGGCGACCTCAGTCCCCTATCCTGCTTCCACCGGGCACAGCACCACTCACAGCTGTGACTCCAGGGCAAAACAGAAACAGGTAATCTGGGTAATAACACTTCGCTCCTCTCTAGCACCTTCTTCAAGCACCTCAAAGTGCTTTTCAAACATGAATGCGTTAAAGCTTTGCCGCTCTCCTGATGGAAGTGAAAAGGAAGGCAAAACACAGCTCAGCGATGCTACACAAGCTGGAAAACTCTCCAAATTGTTTCCATGGGGACTGAAGCGCAGCCCTCTCCGCGAACAGCGGCGGGGATCAGCCCACCCTCCAAAATGCCAAGGGAGCAGGAGCACAGCCTTGACTGCTGGGAGATGGAAACCAGCAAGAGCGTGAGGAAGTCTGCCTGTGGAAAGACCTCCCTTTTAAAAAATAGATTGGTATAACTCTCTGGTGAAATATGTCTAAGAACCAAATCACTGAATCCTCCTGAGCAAGCACCTGATCCGACTCCTCAGGGAAATGAGGGTGTGCATGAAGCTCCTCAGTCTGTAAGAACCAGAAAGCCCAGGCGAGGCTGCGGGGCTGCACACCCGCCTGAGCTGTAAAACCTCCCCAATGACCTCGTTTTCCCAACTCACCCCAGCCAGAACAACACAACACAACGCCCTTCCCAACACCGCCTCTGCTCTCGCTCAGAAATAACAATGTCACCTGGGAAACCTCTGGCACCACCTCACACGTTTGTCCCAGGGCTTTTACCCTACGCCTGTCTCGTTCTGATGCTGTCTAGCGAGGAAAACCTGACAGAACCCCAACACAGAGAAACACAGGAACCACATTCCTTGTACAAGCCACCTCTGCTGCATGACTAAGGATGCAGATGCCCTCAGGCTGTAGAGGAATTGCATGAACGCCCAAAAATCACAGTATCTTTGTGCCTCTTTCCTGTCTGCTTATCCTCACACCCACTGCTCACGGCTGAATTTCTGGGTTTCCAGCTCTGCACCCTCCGACCACAAAGCTGGAGCTTTCACTTGAGAGCTGAGCCTGTGTCCAGGGCACAGGTATTTTGAGAGCTTTGGTGTTATAAAAGATCTCAGAGCAGGAGCCAGATCATTGCTTTGGTTCTGAATGTACCAAAAAGTGCTGCTTCAGAGGTGCTGGCAAAGGTGAGGTAAGGACCAGGTGACTTTTCTCTCTGAGCCATGCTTAATAAGGAGCAAAATGAGGGCAAAAATTAACATTTGGACTCGAGCACTGATCCCTAAAAAGACAAAATAACTGCATGTATTTGTTCCTCTGAATGACAGGAATTCATCACTCTGACATGGCTAAATGTTAGTTCCTAATTCAGATTTGTTTCATCCAGTGAATTGGAATAATTAAAATGGTAGTTCCAGCCTGGCTCACAGGCTCTCCAATACCAAACCACAGCTAAATCTGATGAGCACCAGCAGGCAAATGAAAAGGCCAAAGAGATTATTAAAAATCAGTGTAACACCATAATAAGGACTGAGATAAATGAAAATAGCACAGTACAATTTAATGGTGGGGGTCTGTTATAAACTATTGAGTTATTTGTATTTTGGGATTGATTGCCACAATAACTGCCTTGCAGATGTTCCTGTTGTTAACCCTCAAGGCCTTCAGCAGGACAAATGGCTCAGACTATCATTTATAAAAATTACTCCTTTCAAGGCTTTTTGAGCTTGTGATTAAATATTGTCCTAAATGAGGATGGGTTAATGGTCAGTATGACTGGAATAACAAATTAAATTCATCCCCCTTAGCTGACCGTCAAAATGGGCAAGGGCATGGGAGGAGGAGCATAAAGATTTTCCCTGCCAATCCAATTGCTTGAAGTTTAGACAAGTCTGAGATAAAACTGGGATAAATTTGAAAAGGTCTGTCCCACCAGTGCTTTATAGAACACTGAAAATAGTTGCATGGCTTGAGAAATGCATTTGTTTGCGCATGAAGAGCCTTAAAATGTATCCCCTACGTGGAAACAGCCAGTGTGTTTCCAACCAGAATGACAGGGAGGGTGGAACGGGGTGTGGAAAATTTGGGGAAGATGTATCACCACACGGGCTGGAAACGCCCATTTGGAAGGTTTAACCCAACCTACCAAGGCTAAGGGGAGATGAGAGAGCAGCCTGGCTGCTGTGGGCTGCCCTTACCAGGCTCTCCTGTCCCTGTGCCACTGCTCCAGCCGAGGCAGGACCACCACCTCAGAGCCACCACCTTCTCCCAAGAGTACAGGGGCCTTCAGCCTTAAATAACAATTACAGCTGATGGTCAGACACAGCCAAAAGTTTGTGGGGACAGTGGAAAACAGGATGATACAGCTGAAGTCAGAGGTGGTGCATCTGTGTGAGCAGATCTACCACTTCTCCCTGACAGACAGCAGAAGAGCAGCGCTGTTGCTGAGGCTCCTCTGAATATTTTGGGACTGATTAAATTCCAAGTGCAAATGCTCTCAGCAGTTTCCTTGCAAACAACCTGCTGTTAAAAGAATGTGATCAACAGCCTCTCAGGTGTGTTTTCCAGAACCCAAAATAGCCCAGATGCGGTGCTGCCCTTCACCAACCCCCAAACTGGGGCAGCCAAAACATGGGTGGGAGGACAGGAGGAGGAGGCTGGAGGCCAAAACAATGTAGAAGGCTAAAAAGGGGTGAGAGGATGAAAAACAGCTGCAGTAGGGTGCCAGGCTAAAAACAGGGTTGCAGGCAAGGAAAAAAAAAAAAAAAAACCAGCAAAAGAAAAAGAGGACTGCAGTCCCAGAAGGGAAGGGAAGGGAGGCTGATAATGATGGAAGGTTCAAAAAAGGGTATAAGAGGAGTGTCCAACTGTAAAAGGGGGTGTCTGGCCTAAAAGAGGAGTGGGAGTTTAGGAAGGGATGTGATGGAGAAAAGGGGTTGGAGGCTGGAGGTGGGTGGGAGGCTGAAGAGAGGAATGGGAGGCCAGAAAGGGAAGGTGGGACACCAGGGGGCCAAAGCTGGGTGGGAGGCCAAAAAATAGTGGGAGGCCTGGCGCCAGTGGGAGCTTGAAAAAGAATTGGACACCAGGAAAGGTTGGGGTTCCAAGGAGAGTGAATGGGAGACCCAAAAGAGGAGGAGGCTGGGAAGAGTGAGACACTGGCAGAGGGTGGAAGGCTGAAGAAGACCAGAAAACCAAGAAGAAGTGGGAGGGGCACAGAGGTGTCCTCCAAGAAGGTTCCAAGTGCCATCTTTTCCCAATGATTCCCTGTGTTGCAGCAAGGAATATCTGTCACCCACACCAAAACTGGGGGATATAAATCAGAAAAAAAAAAAAAAAAAAAAAAAGAAAAACCCTAATGATGTAAGAATGAACCCCAATCCCCACCTCCAGCATCCAAACCAGTGAAGGAGAGCATCGCATGAGATCAGGAGCCAGCAAGAGCCGCGAGGCTGCTCAGCCCCGGTGACATCAAACAAACCCGGAGAGGGGCTGGCGGGAGAGGTGCTTCTGATGGCATTTATGGGCCTCTCGGCTATCGGGAGGAACAATCTCCTCGTAAAAGCCCGGTGAAACCCTGTAGCAACACCCTGCGATAACCACATGAAAGGCCGGGTCCTGCCCGTGCCCTTTGCCGGAGCTGCCGGGGCAGCGCGGAATGTCGCACGCAGCAGCCCAGGCTGGTCCCCGCTCCTCCCGGGCTGCTCCTGCAGAAAACAGGGTATTTAGGCAGGCGGAACAAAGCTATTTATATCCTAAAGTGTTCTTTTACGCTTGGGAGCTGAGACTGTAGCCTCGGCATCAAAGATAACTTCATAATAGCCTTTTAGTGGAAATAACCCTTATTTACAAGAAAGTTCTGTCGCTAGGCTGAGATGTAAAACAGGAGCAGTAGATATTACTCATAATGCACTGGAAGAGTTTGTTCCATACATGGCCTTTTAAAAAGCTTCTAAAAGCTTCAATTTCAGGTTGGAAATCATGGAGAAAATCTTGGACCCCTTGAAGAAGCACAAGCAATTTCCTTACCTGTTATGAGGAACATCTTAGCTTATGAAAGCTCGTCAGATTTTTTGATCTAATTTATTTTTTATCATTTATTCCATTTTGATTACTATCTGTAGACCTGGACAGTGCAAGCAGGTTGATGTCTTTTCTGCTCCTGGATAATTTAACTGTACCATTTCTATGCCTAAGAACACTGAACTACTTTCAATTTCTTAAAAATAAAATAAAGTAACCCACAACAGAAAGCAGCAAAACCAAATGGCCTTTACCCCCAGCCCCAAACCAGTGATATTAATTCTCTATGTCCTCCTCATGGCTTTTCAAAGAGACCAAAACAGGGGCAGTTAAAAGATCTTGTGTTGTTCCTTCAAGAAGGGAAATGCTGTCCAGAGACAAGAAGTATAAATACCATAGATGGAGTAAGTTATTGCAACATCACCATCATTTTATCTCTGTGGTTTTAGCCATCTTTGTTCCTTTCCTCTTTCCTTGCATTCATGTACAAGAGCAGTTTTGTACTTAAAAAAAAAAAAAAAAAAAAAATTAGATTCTGTTTTAATTTATTTAGCACAAGAATGATCCCAGAAGACAGGGAATGCCACCAATTAAGTAGCAGATATGGCACATTGTAGATACCTGACAGGTCCTACCAAATGTGCCACATAATACACCTTTTCTAAGTATCTAAGGCATATATTTTTATTATTTTTGCATTACTGCAGCCAGGTTCTCAAGTTAAGAAAACAAGGAAACACTAAAATCTGTGTGGTTTGGTTGGAGAATGTTTGCAACCTCAGACAAGGAGCAAAAGTTATGTAAAGAGCCAGGCACAAAGTTCTCCTGGGTAAAACGCACCATCTAGAGGTGGCCACCACTTCTGCAAGTGCTCCTCAGCAAAATGCAAGCAGAAGTGATTAAACACTGTCTCAGAGAAGGAAAATCACCTTGATAGAGGCAACAAAGTGCCTTAATCACAACCTCTGCATTCTTTGAAATTAATATTTCCAAGGGAGTTTCTAAAAAAAGGCCCTTCTGCACCAGGTCAAATAAGGCTCCTATTTTCAAAGGCCTTTTAAAAAGAGAACCAGGTCACTTCTGGTGCCTCGAACATCTGAAGGTCACAGGAGGATGTGCTTTGCTCTGGGGGCTGTGGCAGGGAGGGATGCACAAATGACTCTGCTGACACACTCCTGCTTTCAGGTTATAGCTTTGCAAAGACTTATCCAAAGGGGTGCAAATATGATAGGATGGCATATAGGGAATTCATCTTCCTAAAAGAAAGAATAAATCCATAAACTGTGAAACTCCCAGTGAAGCCAGAAAGGACAGTGTAGGTGCTGCAGGAATTGTGGGAGTGGCAAAGCATTCTCCTGGTCTGGAAGCATAGAGGAGCCTCAGTTCCAGCCCATCATCCAGCCAGAATCATTCCTTGTCCCAGCGACATTTTAGCCAGTTTTTGAGGGTCTCCAGGTTTTTTATCACCCAATAAAGAGGATGCAGAGAGCTGAAGTCCACCTTTTCCTGGTACTGGGGACATATCTGATATTAATTTAACAGGAAATGGCTGGTGTTTGCTTTATATTCTCTGCTATAAAGTAGGGTGGTCATGAAAGCCAAAAGGTGAGAATGGGAAATACTGTGCTTCACACTCCCTCCCACCCAGCAAAGGGGAATATTCCTCCACTGATTGCAGGAACCGTCTGTAAACAAAAACCTGTTTTGAAACTCCCACATAAACAGCAATCACAACACCTTGCACCATTTTAATGAAGCCTGTTTTCTTTGCGTCAACCCATCTCAGGAACGTCAGAATCAGAACATTTCCCCAGTGACAGCTTCATCCTTTAAACTCTGCAGATGAGAGAGCACGCAGAACAAGCTGTGCTGAGGCAGGATTAGGAGTTACCAGGGTGACACTTTGTAGTTTGGAGGATGCTGACAAGGAGCCTCACAAAAGCACAAGACCTTTGCTGGAGCTGAAGCGACACAGAGACCCAATTTGCCTCAGCTGTCACTGAAGTGGCAAAAGAAGATTGTAAATTCCCTCTCCCCAGTCTTTGATTCTCTTACTGGTTAATTCCTAGGGGCAGCATGTGGCCTCTGGCAGCAGGATTTACCTTGGGAACAGGGATGCTCCACACCTCCACCTTGGAAGTGTTGAAGGTCTTCACTTTTCCTTCTGCCAAGGTCTCCAACATGTTTCTTCCCACAGGGAAGCAGAAATAACTGTGGCAGCAAAAGCCTTTAGCAGTTTTCAATTTGCCCACCGTTGGTTGACAATGTCAGGTTTCTTTCCCTTCTTCTGCAGGTACAAATGAATTCATTAAAATTTTCAGGAAGAAGGATTCCAGTGATTCACTGGGCATTCCAGGTGTCCTCATATTTGCACCAATTAGGATATTCTTGATGGTTCACTGAGTGCTGGAACCCAGTCACAAAACTTCAAGATCTGTCTCAGATATGACTTGCTCAAATTTTGCCCCTTTAAGCATTCCCTGCCCTAACCCACAAATTCCTTGCTCAATTGCAGATCCAGGCCCAGGATTAGCAGGCACCATATACAGCCAATGGAGAAGTAGATCCCCGAGCCTGGAAAGTTGTCCCACATCTAGAGAGATTTACTTATGGTGTTTTTTCAAGAAACCAGAGATTTTTCATAAAAGCAGAGATCCGGCATCTACTGTTTTCAATGACGAAATGATAAAGCTGTATGAATACAGTTGCAGCAAGAAAGCAGTCAAATTATCAGTAAGAGATGGCAAGGTGCTGAGAGTTGGACATTTGGCTGGACACCCACAGTGGACCCCTGGGAGTTTGTTTAGTCCAGTTGGTGCAGTGGCACCGCTCCGTGTGGATGTCAGTGTCACTCGGGGTTTTTAGGACAACAGTGACATCAGAGGGAGAAAAAGGCTCATAAACCACAGGAAGGTACCTCTTCCCAGAAGCATAGTGGTTTCCCTCATAAAACAACAGCAGGTGTTAGAGTGTCACCGAGGGACTTGCTTTGACCACAAAGCCAAGGAAACGCAAGTGCCTTTAGTAAATCTCGCCTTCTCAGTGACCTCTGAGGGAGCAAATCTGCCAAGGCTAAATTGGCTGACTTTTAGGCCAAAGCCAACGATTTATCTGTGTTGGTTAGGCACAAATCCTGGAGGCTTTATTGAGATTAGAAGAAAACTTACTCAGCAGACAGCAAAGCAGCAGCCAAAATTTGTCCTTTCTGAGGGCAGGGAGGTGTAGTGCTGTGGGAAGGCTTTGGGAAGGGTGAGACAGAGCAGCAAAGTGCCCAGAGCAGGTCAGTGTAGTACATCTGTGCCCTGATCCCAGCTTTGTGGGGCTTGTGCCAAATTCCAGCCCTTTCCATGCAAGAGCTTTGGGAGTTGGGAGTGGTCTTAAGGGGCAAGACCACGGAGGTGGGAGCTGTGCTGCCTTCTGTGAAGCAGCAAATCTCTGCAAAACTCCCAGGGCTGCAGCACTGGCTGAAATATAAATGTGTGTGTGTTTGTCAGGGAGGGAGAGGGAGAGAAGAATGCCTGGGGAGATGAGAAAGGCTGAAATGAGTCACTCCTCGTCTTTTTTGTCTAATTTGGTAGATAATGCAGGGTGTGATGCTTCACTGCCTCCTCGCTGAGTTCCAGGCAGTCAATGAAAGGATCCAGCTGGATCCAGCCCTTATATGGTGCAAAATGAGGCCGGGAGCAGCGGGCACAGGGACGCGCAGGCTGCAGGCGCCTCGGCCCTGAGGTGAGACGTTCCTCTGCTGGGCAAAGGTCTATGGTTCTGACACCGGGTCAAAAAATCAGAGCTGTTCCACTTAAAAGGAGTGTTATGAAGTGGCACTTTATATAAACGTAAGCCCAGCCACGGTGCAGTAACAGCGGCAGGTGATGGCAAACAGGGTAAATCCAGAAATCCC